>NC_056666.1:112221005-112476005 GCF_018350195.1 Panthera tigris | reverse complement strand
CAGAGCATGAGTGGGAGAGGGGCAGAGAGGGAGACACAGAATCTAAAGCAGGCTCCAGGCTCCGAGTTGTCAGCACAGAGCCCAACATGGTGCTTGAACCCACGAGCGGTGAGGTCATGACCTGAGCCAAAGTCGGACGCTTAACTGAGTGAGCCACTCAGGTGGCTTTTTTTTTAAACGTTTATTTATTTTAAGAGAGTGAGAGAGAGAGAGCAAGCAGGGGAGGGGCGGAGAGAAAGATGGACAGAGGATCTGAAGTAGGTTCTGTGCTGATATCAGACAGCCTGATGCGAAGCTTGAACTCAACAAACCGTGAGATCCTGACCTGAGCCGAAGTTGGATGCTTACCTGACTGAGCCACCCCACATTCCAGGTGGTTCTGATGCAAGTGCTCCGTCAGCTTAGAGATGTTCACCTTTGTATCCCTGGTACCCAGCACAGTGCCTAATACATCTCAGGTGGGTTTTGCCTTAGAATTAACACACTTTAGTTTATGCTCAGTCATTAGCCAGAACAAGCATGTAACCCTACAAACCTGCAAGGTGGCTGGATTGGTGACACTCCTACGTGGTCTAGGAGAAGAGAATTGATAGTGATGAAAATTAGAGATCACTATCTCTGGGCATCACGTATAAGAGCCATTATTTCATGTGTTTTTAAATGACTTTTTAGGTAATGCTCAAATACCGTTCAAGGACTGTTTTACTCCAGCTCCCCTGTCATGGCCGCTAATGCAGCTCAACCAGTCCATACGTATTGCTTTCATGGAAGAGTCCATGATTACGAAATAGTCACAATATCTCTGTAGACATCCCCACAAAGACTTACATTAGTAAAGCATGATATAGTACTCAATACTGTACTCAAACAGTACTTGAGTACTGGGGCCTGAGTTTGAGAGTTAAAGAGGGTACTCAGTGAACTGATCACATCGTAGAAAAGGTTGGGAAGAGTGTACGATTGATGTTTGCATACTGAACAAACACACTTGTATATTTAACTCAAATAACTATTAATTCTTCCAGGATTGATATCAGTATTTTATATGTCAGAAAACACTGTAGATTGGAGGGTATTTGATGTATCTGTGATTTATTCAAAGAAGAGGGGGAGGAAGAAGGTTCATGTGTAATCATTTCTATGTGGGAATAGGATAGAAAGCCAGTGGACAGTTTTAAAAGTGGTCTTAAATACAAAATAATAGTTAAATTGGCTGTTTTCAGATCAGTCAAAAAATGGATTTTTAAAGAAATCGAAACCTACAGTTGTTTTATTACTGTATGTAGACTATAACGACTAGTTACACATTCCACTTAAAAGCAGTATATTTTCACTCTAGAGTTTTAAGTAAATGGTTAAGAAATATTTAAGTATTATAAGAGTAATGCATGCTTTTAAATAAAGTGCAAATAAAATAAAAGGAAAACATTGAAAACCTCTTCTCACTCCTTCCTTTCCAAATCCCAGACATTACAATTTTGCTTCTTGACTTATATCCTTCCAAACTTTAGGCATCTATATGCAAATACCCCTGTAAGCAAGAGCCTGCACTGTTTTTGGCCACATATTATGAATGCATGTTGATCTCATGTAGACCTCAAGTAAAATGCAAAAGGAGGGGGCTCAGTAGTTCCTCAGTTTTATCCCTAGTACCAAACACAATGCTTTGTACACCATAGATCCTTATTTGCTCATCTGATGAAGGAAAGACTCTTGCCTTTCTTTTTCTGAAAGACTCTTAACAGTACACGTTAGAGTTTTCAATTTGAGCCTTATTGTTTTTAATGGCAGTATAGTATTTCATAGTGCAAATGTGCTGTGATATTGGAAACGATTTTCTATTGATGGGCATTTTCAGGTCCTTCCTATTCTTTCACTGTTACAAACAATTCAGAAAAAAAATGTTTGTGCACTATATTTGTTCACTAGGATGGCTATTTATGTAGAACAGATCCCCGGAATTGAAATGTTTAGCTCCAAGTCATGAACGTTTTAAATTTTAACAGACACAAGGAAACGAAATGGTTCTTCACCTTTTTTTGGGAGAATCACGGAATCATTTGACAATGTGATGAAAATTAATGTACCTTCTCTCAGTAAATGATACAAATGTCCCATACAATTTCAGAAGTGTCTAGGTATAACTCAACTCCTGTGTTAAGAACCTGTCCTTTAGAGTGTTATATTACCTACTGAGGTTGGTTTTGTCATAAATGATCTGTTTTTTGTCGCAACGTAGCTGGCCAGCTTTCCTTCAGAAAACAGATGTTCTATGAAAAGAGACTTAGAAGATCTTGAGCTCAGTTTACCCAATTTCAAAGGCAAAGCTTCAGCATCAATGTAGTAATGTGACCGTAAGAACTCCTACACTCTGTCACCTTAAAATCCTAGATTGAGCCATGATTTTATTTCCTGCTTCAAGTTCCTTAACTGCTCCAGTCACAGCGATGCTACCAAAAATTTTAAGAAAAAGGGGAACAAAGTCTGTGTCCAGCTAGATTGCGTCAGGTTGAATTAAGAACTTTAATTTTGCCCAGCCCAAACATGAGAGTCACACTGAGTCAAAAAAGAGAAGTACAGGGGGGCCTGGGTGGCTCAGTGGGTTTACACGTCAGACTTAGGCTCAGGTCGTGATCTCAAGGCTGGGCTTGTCAGTTCGAGCCAGACATCAGGCTCTGTGTTGAAAGCTCAGAGCCTAGAGCCTGCTTCGGATTCTGTGTCTCCCTCTCTCTCTGTCCCTCCTCCGCTTGAGCACTGTCTGTCTCTCTCTCTCAAATATAAATAAACATTAAAAAAAAATTAAAGAAGAAAAGAGAAGTACAAATGAAGACAGTAACTGACATATGGAGAATAGTATAGGAGAATGTTTGATCAGTAGACGCCCGGAACTTCCCAGGCAGCAATGCCCAACTGTACCAGCCCAACACAGGGGCAGTTGGTGAAAGCAATTATGGTTTTATAATTCTGAGTCAAAATCAAAATAAGAAACTCTAAGATGCTCGAGACACCAACTCCCCCCTTCCCCCTCCTCCCCCCCCAGTTCTTCAGTTCTCTAAACTAGTTCATTTTTCTTGAAGGAACAACAACAAAGTGTAATTAGTCCTCCTGTCCGTTTCCAGAGAAAGCCAAGTGTGGGCTAGAGGAAGAAACAGAAGTTTCACCTGCCCTCAAGAGAAAGGATGTTTTTGTTTTTTTGTTTTTTGTTTTTTTGTTTTTTGTTTTGTTTTTTTTTTTAATTTAAGGGACTGTGACTGATCCACATGAGAAAAAAGTACTCTGGGTTTATTCAGCTACAACTGATAGAGAGGCCTTTTCTCATATTACTTCGGAAAGAGGAACATTTGGATATTGCAGAGAACCGACTTTGACATCTTTAGAAAGTGGAATCACTTGGCTGGGCTCATTTCCTGGCTCCTGTGTTTTCATAGCACAGAGTTTCAAAGACAGTGTAAAACCAACACGCACTTAAAATTCTTGGTCTCTATCAAAACAAATCTGCCATTTCCTGCTTCACTTTTTTTTAGTGAGGCTCATTATAGTCCTAAATTTGAACCTCATTAGAGAATAAAATCTACACCTGTCTTTAGAGCATTCCTAAAAACGACACTCTCCTATTTTATAGTAAATGTTACTGTATGCAAACTTGAAATCCATAATTAATATCACTAAATAGAAATGTTAACCAGACCTGAGGTTTAAACTGTGAAAGAAAAAAAAAAATGTGTAAGTTCTGTCTTTGCTGTCCTTTAAGCAACCAAATTGGCGCTCGATTCAGGAATAAACAGATTAATGCCAATACCCAATTTTAATCTAGACCCTTGTAACACGGAGGGTGCTTTCTGCATCGGGAGCATCGGTATCACCTCGGAGCTGATTAGAAATGCAGAATCTAGAGCCCTACGTAGATCTACCTATTCTTGATACGTATTTTTACAAGATCTGCGAGTAATCTGCACACACATGAAAGTTCACGAAAACACTGACCTGGGGCGCCTGGGTGGCTCAGTCAGTGAAATGTCTGACTTTTCCTCTCTGCTCAGGTCTTGATCTCCTGGTTCCGAGATGGAGCCCGACATCTGGCTCTGCACTGACAATGCGGAGACTGCTTGGGATTTGCTCTCTATCCCGCTCTCTCTGTCCCTCCCCAGGTTGGTGTTCGCGCGCGCGCCTGCGCGCTCTCTCAATAAATAAATAAACGTCAAAACACACACACACACACACACACACACCAAAAAACACTGACCTAGACCACTATTGTAAAGTTACCTAGAGACAAAAAACACTTACAATAAAACACACGCCATTGCGTGACTAACGCCAACTACCACAGGTACTGTATTTCCGCCTTCCCCGCAGTTTTGCTTTCCGCGGATTCCGTTACCCCTGGCAACTGGCATCCGGAAGCGGATGATCCTCCCGACGCAGCGTCAGGGCCGGGGTGGCCTAACACTGTATCCCAACGCCTGGGTCGTTCGTTTCTCTTCCTCTCTTCTCCAAGGCATTTTATCATCTCACATCATCGCAAGCAGGGTGAGTACAGGACGAACAGTTATTTTGAGAGAGATAATACCATCTGCGGTTTCTGGAATGCACTGGGGGGGGGGGCTTAGAAAGTGTCCCCCCCCCCCCCAGGATAAGGGGGCGACCACTGTGTGTATAGGCCTCGAGATCACAGCACTCCACCTTAATGATCTCAGCAGGGCAGCTAGGGAAGAGCGTGACCTTGAGGAAACCGAACCAGAGAAAGAAAGTCAAATGCACACCCACGTTCTTCACAGATGTATTAAAATCCATGGGCAGAGGGGCACCTGGGTGGCTCAGTCGGTTAAGCGTCCGACTTCGGCTCAGGTCATGATCTCACCCTTCATGGGCTTGTGTTGGGCTCTGTGCTGACAGCTCAGAGCCTGGAGCCTGCTTCAGATTCTGTGTCTCCCTCTCTCTCTGACCCTCCCCCGTTCATGCTCTGTCTCTCTCTGTCTCAAAAATAAATAAACGTTAAAAAAAAAAATCCATGGGCAGAAAACATTACTACCGAATGACCGAATGAAGGCAAGAGTATACATAACTAAAACCTCCAATTTGAGTTGCAAAAAATGGTAAAGGAGCCACAAACAATAACGAAAATAAAAATATAATAAAAACACTTTGTTTTAGATTAATATATTTATATTGCTAATTTAATTGATGAGCAGTTAAAATTAGCCTGTAATAACTTTTATAAATTTAGTCCCCAAATAATTGTACTATTTTTATTTTCCTCCCCCCCCTCCAAATACAGTCTCTGAGAAGAAATAATAAACCTTTAATTCATGCTTTTCATAAGTACTCTTCAATGCCAGATACTGCTTTGGATATTGGAGATATGTCAGTGGGCGAAAACAACAGCAACAACAACAACAAAACAAAACAAAACAAAAAAAAAACAAAACCAAAACCAAAAAGCACGTGTACCTTTGTGGGCTTTACACCCTTGTGGGAACTGCTGGCAATAAAGCTAGAGAAAAAAAAGTAAATTGAACAGCGGGTTGGAAATGATAAGTGCCAGAAAGAGTGAGTAGAGGGTTGCAATTTTATTTTTTATTTTATTTTATTTTTTATAATTTTTTAAATGTTTATATTCAAGAGAGAGAGAAAGAGAGAGCGAGGGAGCGTGAGTGGGGGAGGGGCTGAGAGCTAGGGAGACACAGAATCCGAAGCAGGCTCCAGGCTCTGAGCTGTCAGCACAGAGCCTGACGTGAGGCTTGAACTCACAAGCTGTGAGATCATGACCTGAGCCGAAGTTGGTCGCTTAATCCACTGAGCCACCCAGAGGCCCCGAGGGTTCCAATTTTACATAGGAGTATCAGCTGTAAGAGTACCATTTGAGCAAAACTTGAAGGGAATGAGAAAAGCAAAAGGAGGTAGAGACAGGCCCAATTCTTTTGGCCAGTGGATGATAAATGTCAGTCTCTTCTATGTATTTTCTATTCTTCCGCATTTAAGAAAGAGCAGGGGAGGAAAATGTTCTCCTAACTTGTAAGATGATTGATGATCTGCTGCTTTTGCAGCAGAGAACATCACTCTATAATCATATATATCATTCTTTCTGGGGAGCCGTATCTTCAGCCAGGAGTGAACTCAGAACTTATTCTTCAGTTGCATCTGAATGCGTAAAAATGACATTCGTATTTTAAATACAGTCACATCTAGAAATTAAATATATGGCGATAACCTTCTTGTGTGCTTACTATGTAAAAAAACTTTTTTTTTTCCTAAGCTTGGGAGGACGTATTATGTTCCTTACGTTACAGATAAGAAAACTCAGGGTCTGAGATCAAGCCCCAAGGTCAGAGAGCTGCGTTAGCGATTCAGGCAGGAATTACGCTTACTTCTCTCAGAACTCTCTCCGAAGCTAACGTTATAATTTCTTTTAGTAAGCCACCACCACAGTTTGTTCTCAACGCCTGATGTTAGATGCCTGTAATCTCTAATTTCATTACAAGTTTACTTTTAAAATGGACGGCACTATTTTCTTAGTACAGGCATCATGCAGTACCGATAAACACAAAAAGTTGCCCCCCACACACAGCAGAATAATCATTTCATGGCAGCTCCATACTTGACTCTTTAAGGCAATTGGTGCAGGGAAGTTAATAGCCCATCAGAATGTGGAAAGTGTAAGAGGTGGGTAAGGAGTGACTCTCTTGGATTCTGAGAGCCAGGAATCAGTGCAGAAATCCAATCCCGCTTCTAGAAAGAGGGCTTGAGAACCAACTACATTGCATGTCGGTACAAAGTCACCATTTCTGGTAGCCCCAGAAAAGGACCTGGCTCATCCAGGTAACATAACTGTATAAATCTATTCTTGCTGGGAGGTGAGGGACAAAACCTCACTCTCTCAGGGTCTGAAATGACTCTGAGTGTCACTGGTCATCATAAGCAACTAGCAAATGGAGATGAAAAAGACGCAAAAAAAAAAAAAAAAATCAAACAGCACTGTGTGTAGCTCTAAGTACAATAAGATATTGATATCAGAGACCCTGAGTCATCAAGAATACATTTAGGGAAACAGAGATGTGTGCAGCATATGATGAAAGCTTTTCATTTAAAATTGTTAAACCGAAAGTCTAGGTACTTGATCTGGCAAGTTTTATGAGCCCTACTGGAGAATGCACTTTATGTGAAATTCTCATTTCCTGACAGCCCTGGATAGATCAGGCCTAGCTGTGATAATGTTCGTCTCTGTGCATTATAATGAAGCTGCCATGGTAACTCTAGAAGTCACTTTAAAAATGTGCAATTTTAAAAGTTCATTTCTTAGAAAAAGATTAGCACAGCTGTAACACTCATAATAATCTAATGAGATTTGAAAAGAACACTCGGGCAAAAAATAGATAGAGACTGCTCAGATTTTACAATTGCACAGTCCTTCTGTGAATGACGTGGTCCACCCATGACTTCCCTACTCGATGAAACAAGGGGGATATTAGGTCAGAAGCTTAATTAAATTTTGATGTGTATAGCCCAGCAGTAGAACTCATTCAGCTCTTACTTAGCTCAGGATGCTTGCTAAGTAAATCACAGAAGCACTTGCATAGAAAATTTTATGTACTTGTCATTTTCATAAAATAAGGAGCTAGGTATAATAAATGTTACTGGCAATAGTTATTTAGGAGAGGTTGACTGTACCCTTTATGACTGGTCACAGAAATTCAGACTGGGAAGGAAGCAGATGTGACGCAAGGGAATTGGGTACATTTCCAAAATAAAACCCTCCACCCTCAGCCCCACTCACCCCGTAAATTTTTTTGAGGAAAAAGACATAAATCAGTGTACAAAGCTTCTGTACCTTGCTATGGAAAACAATTATCTTTTTTCTAAGGGAAATTGTAACTTTTAAAAGTTAATTATTTTTTGGAGACTAAATCGTGTATAACTGATACGGAGATAGGGCATGTTCAAGTAGCTGCTGTTATCTCTGGGACCTCATGAGCATCAGAAACATGCATTCCTGAAGGCGTGAGGTGATGCATTTTTGAAGCGGCATATTTAATTCGAACATCTTTTTCTCTGTTTTTCTTGAAGGCTTATACTTTAGGATCAGGGCCCTGGCTATAAATTCAAACGAGCCAAATTTAATAAACCTTTATTAGTAGAAGGCTATTTTAGCCATCTGCTAATAACAGAAGAACCTTAATCTGTAAGTAGCATTCCTGAGCATTGCCGAGAACACTCTTCTACCAAGTTTAGGTAGTTTTTAACCTCATGATTGCCTTTTAAAGAAACTAAGGTACATGGACCAGGAGTCATAGAATTCCATTTCCTCGCTTAGCCTCAGCTTCCAGAACACCCAATAGTGATTTGATCATTGATTTCACCTACTTAGTTAATGAAAAGGACGATGAAAGCCTTTGATGGATTCCTTTCCAACCGCCCTCCCCCCCACCCCGCCCCCTGTCACAATTCCTGCCACAGCCCATTGAATTGGATGTTTGACATTGTGTGGATAGACCAATAGAAATATTTTAAGTCAACTGTTTTGACTTCATGTCAAATCAGCCTTGCCATCAAAACATTATTTTGGCCCTCTCAACAATTTCTAGATACGCTGCTGGTAGTGGAATCAGATAGAGGTGGACAAGTTTCTTTGAAACTGATTATGTTACATACAGTGGAAAAGAAGTGGAAAATCAAATTAGGCCAGTCATCCCATTTAATAGACTTAACAGACACGTTTGGTTGTCAGAGCACCAAGAAACGCTTGCTCAGCCTACTGCCCTGAGAACAGTGGCAGGCCTCATTCTACTTCATACGTTTGATTTGCACCTTTTGTAAGCACCATGCCTAGTTTCTTGGGGTGCTCGATGACTCCCATAACTTGAAAATGTAGTGACTGGTAAGTTCTACTTAGCAGGTGGGAACAAGAACCAGTGAATTCAGAGTCACTGCTACTTCTGTGCCTGATTTTATGCATAAGCTGATAATGGGGAGAGTAACTCCACCCCAAGCTTCTATAACGAGTAGTGACTACCTTGTTCTAGATTGTGTTTTAAGCATTGGACCTGAGGGTGAAAGAGACAGAATGCCTACTCTGAGAGAGCTTGCATGACAGTGAACATATCGCTGTCCCAGTGGGAAGAATGGACCCTCTTTCCATTCAGACGTTCACATTCATCCATCCCCAGGCACCTGACTTTCCCCTTCCATGTGAAGGCTTCCCAAATCTTACATTCATCCACTTTCAACCAAACCAACCCTCATTGATGTTATCAGATCTTATAACTTATTTTATCCACTGAAAAAAAAATAGACATGCAGAATCATGGATTTCTTCAAATTTATCTTAGACTAACCTCGCTCAGTTCCTTTGTTTCGATACTATCCTTATTCCTTTGCAAGGCTACCACTCATTTTTAATATTTCCTCCGTCACACTTATGCTCCAAAGTCCTTGTGATCCATGGACAAAGCTGGGTATTTCATATCCCAGGGTCTCTGAACTTTGCCATTCAGTCTAGAACATTCTTCCACATTTGTCCTGCAGAGGCGCTATTACTCAACTATTATAACCCGTCTTCTGTTCCCTTTTACACTCTGTTCCCTCTCTTTTTTCTTGTATCGTTGATTTCTCTTTCTCCATTGAGTTTATATCCTTAGCCTTCAAATATGTGTAAGTTCTCCTAAAAAAAAGCGAAAGACCTAAATCACTTTTCTTGAATGTTACTCACCCATCAAATTACTACAGTCTTCTCTCTTTATCTTTGAAAGATGTATGCTCACCAACCATACTTTCTTTAAAAATATATTACTTGGATCTTTTCAAATTATAAAATGAATTTAGAAAATTTGGGGAAACGTTTTAAAGAGTTTTAAGAAGAGAAATAAACACCATCCACAATCCCATTATCTAGAGGAAAATACTGGGATTATGGACAGTAGTAAACCATTGACTTAAGTGAACAGCATCCAGAGTTAGACTCAAGGCTTGAATCCTGGCTGTGTCATACATCAGGTGTGTGCCTACGGTCAGGTAACCTTGGATCTCAGTGCCTTTGTTTCTTCTCATGCAAAATGTGTAACAGCAGCCCCTCAAGGAATTGCTGTGTAATTAAATAGGTTAATGTAAGTGCATATAAAACATTGATAATAATTGGAACTAGTAAAAAAAAGGGATGGATCTGTTAGTACTTTTTTATAGTTGATGTGTGTATTTCTGGTCTTTTCATTGCACATATATTTCAGTAGATTTTTATTTGGGATCTGTACCAATTGTTTAACAACTTGATTTCCCATGTAACTGTGTTGTGTGTCTCTACCTCCTAAGTCTCCATTTCCTCTTCATCTTACTGCAGCAGGACACCAGTGCCACATTGTAGCACCGATGCTACAAACCAGCTACTTTGTCCCAGGTAAAGGATGGTCTCTGTTAGCATGCAATGGGATCATCCCCAGCTCTCCTCCTTGTTGAAGCTTTTAATACCACTGACCTTCCCTTACTGAAACTCCTTTCTTAACTTCACTAACTATTCTCTTATTGTTCCTTTGTGCTTGTCTTAGTTTCCTATGAGATGTATTGCTTTCTGCTGTTAGGTGCTAAACATTGTCATTTCTTCTCCAGAGCACCAAAGGTAGATTTCCTACTCTGTGCCCTACCTTTTCCCTTGTATATACTACACACCCTTCAAACTTGAGATTTCCAAAACCAACCCTATTTTCTTCAAAAAAAGAAATCTGTATTCCATTGTGCATCCAATCACAGTGGATGGCATCATCGCCTACTCAGCCATCTAAGTCATCCTAAAACATTTTCTTTTCCCTGAAGGATATCCTCACCCAAAGCACTTTACGTTGGGTAAAACTTTACTTTTCTACATCCTCCGCACCTCAGAGCCCATCTCTCAAATCTGTTCTCCTGCATATCCCAACCAGGGGTGCCCAAACCAGTTGGTTTCCCCAGCCAGGAATACTGGAGTTATCCTCAGTTCACAACTTCACTTCCTCTTCCACTTCAGCAATGCCCTCTGTCACCTTGACCTGCTTCCTATCTCTTTATCTCCTCTGCTTTGCTCTATTTCAAGTCTTCACCTGTGCTAATGCAATGGCCTCTTGCAGTAGGGTGAATAGTGTTTCATAAAAATGCGTGTCTACCTGGAACCTCAGAATACGCCTTTGTTTGCAAATAGAGTCTTTGAAAATGCACTTAAAGTAAGGATCCAGGTGAGGTCATACTAGATTAGGGTGGCAGTATCCTATAAGAAATAGAAAGAGGGACAGAGAAAGATGAACGTGGACGCACGCCGGGAACAAGCCATGTGAAGATGAAGCAGATATCAGAGTGGTGCTGCTAGAAGCCAGGGAATACCAGGGACTACCAGAAGCTGGACGAAGCAAGGGGGATTCTCTTCTAAAGCCTTCAGAAGGAGCCTGGCCCTGTTCACACCGTGATTAGTACATTTCTGTTACTTGAAGTCACAAAGTTCGTGGCAGTTTGTTACGGCAGCTTTGGATACTGATACAGCTCCATACCAGTTTTCTCCATCAATCCATTCTCTGTGCTTCTGTCAAAACTCAGATCATATTCTGTCACTAATCAACATCTTTCAGTAAAATGCAAACGAGCCTCTTCCCAACCTACCCTGACTTCCTTTTCTTATTCTCCCGCACACTTTATAATCCTGACCACCCCTGAGCCCTGAACAAAGCTTTTGTCCCCGCCTAAGTGCTTTCTGAATCTTGCCTCTCGGCTTGGAATTGCCGTGCCAGTCTTGTCTTCCTCGTTCTATTAGTTCCTCATGACCGCCCAGCCTGGGCATCACTTCCTCTGTATGGTCTTCTTGACTCTACTTTGTCATGTTCATATCTTGCTTTGCTTCTATTATATTTATCACACGGTATAATTGTTTGTTTATGCCCTCTTATTTATCTTTATAGTCCAATATTTTTGTCAGGGAGCCAAACACATAGTAGATTTCCAATATATGTTTGTTGAGTGAAGGAATTCACTTTCTTATACATTGTATATCATTAAATGTATATTTCAATTCAAAAAACGTTTTGGGTCTTTTCTCCCAATTTGCTCCCTCATCTTGCTTTGCTGTCTTGGTTCAGGAGTTCATCCATCTCTCCTAAATGGTTTTCCTGCCTCCGTTACTGTCTTTCAACTTTTTTTCTTCTTCTGCCATTAATAGAATTTTTCTGAAATCTATCTGTGCTCATGTCATTCCCCCAGCTGGAAACTTCGACAATTTCCCATTAGCTTCAGCGTAAACAGCAGACTTTATGCCAGGACTTAGGAAGTTCTTCCAGTTTCAATTCATCATGAATTCTCTGTTCCAGTTTCACTAAATTTCTTACAGATCCATAAGCCCATTTGTGTTTGTGTCTTCACATCTTTGTTCCTCACCTTTTTCCTCCTGGTGGACTCCTCATCCTCCTCAGTGGGGTTGAAGTGTCCCTTGCTCTTTGAGATTCTTCTCGGCTCTGGGGTAGCCATGAAGAAGCACCTTACTGCTTCTCCTTCCTGTGGAACTCTATCCCAACATCTTCATTAAAACTCAGTAGAGTGTAACATAGTTGGTTGTATACATTACATGTCTGTCTCTCTATCCTTGACCCACCCAGCTTATAAGAAACTGGAAATTTGGGACCTTCTTTGTAGTCCTGATAGGCAGCAAAAAGTTCTGGTATGCTGAGTAAACATTGCTTCAAAGTTGGCTAACTCTTTCCCAGTGAAGAAGTTTGCTAATTTGTTTTTGGTCATAACATACAAATATGCAAACAGATGCACGTATAGAATCATATTAGTTAATTTTATGTGTCTACTTGGCCAGGCCATAATATCCAGATATTTGGTCAAACATTATTCTAGATGTCTTTGAGAAGGTATTTTTTTTTTTTAAAATGTCAGATTAACATTTAGATCAATAGAGTTCAGTAAAGCAGATTATACTTTATAATGTGGATGGGCCTCATCTAATCAGTTGAAGATTTTAATAGGAAAGAGACTGACTTCCCTTGAGGAAGAAGGAATTTCTGCCAGCTTTTGGACTGCCACTGTTCTCTGGATTCTCAGCTTGCTGGCCTAATCTGAAGATTTTGGACTTTCCACAATCACCTGAGCCTATTCCTTAAAATAATTTTCTCTCTGTGTACATCCTATTGGTTCTGTTTCTCTGTAGAACCCTGGCAAATACAACATCTAAAACATATCTCTATTCTCCTGAAACATTTCATTGATTCGATATTCACAAAAGGTTTCCAACACACAATAACACAAAACAAGTTATGAATCAAACCCATGGGCTTAGATTTAGGAATGTTTGTTTGTGTTTGTGGCATGGTCCAGTAGCCCTGGAGTTTGAATTCTGGTTCTAGTAGCCAAGTGACCAGGGTCAAGTTATTTAGGCTTTTGGTTTTCTGACTTCTACTTACCTTGTATGATGGCTGTTGTGAGGATTGGTGACTTACCATGAAAATATATAAAGTGCTTAAAACAGTGCCTGGCAAATAGTAAATACTCAGTGTATCTTGGATGTCATGTTTATGAAGACTCCCTCTGTTTGCCTAATTGCTTCAGTTCACTGTCTTTCCCTTATCAATTTACTATGAAGAAAAAAGGGATTATGTTTGCGGCTTCTGTAGTCTGAAAGTTGATATATAATAATGAATTCATTACTATAAAATGCAATTATTAAATTTTTTGGTTAGCTTATGTTGCTTGATGTAGTGATATTATATGTATATTCCCAGGGTGACATATTTTTGGTTGCTTATTGTTTAAACAACACTGTCTACTTTGATTCTAGGATATAAGAAATGTGGACTGTTCAGACAGACTAGTAAAAATGAAAGATGTTTTCATTTATTAAAGCCATAATCAAGACAGAAGGCATTAACTAAGTAATTACTTAAGGGAATAAAAATGTTGTTTTTGAGTTTGCAAACAATTTTCTTTCCTGAAAATTGAAGGGTTGCTAGAGTTTTGTCTTTAGCTATAACATATGCAAATACATATATAATTATGGCCAACTTTGGGTTTTCCTTACTTGCGAAAGAAAACAGTGGTTCAAAATAAGAATAAACCTCAAAAGTAAATTTTGTTCAGCTTAAATCGTGCACCACATGATTTAGGGAGAATTAGTGGATTTATTTTGTGAATATGTGTGTATGTTTTAACCCTTAGTCTAAAACAAGACTAAAATTAATCTTTATGTATCAGCACACTCCTGGTTATTTAAGGAGGTGTTTTAGAATCCTGTTAATCAGGTAGGGGAGTCAATCAGAAAGAGAGGAGTGTGTGTGTTGGGGGGGGGGTGTTTCACACGCGAATCCCATAAGACATTGCTTCTTCCTCATTACTTTCTGTTTTCCACTGATGGTATTGAATTCCTCTTGCCCTTTCTTGATAAAGCATCATGTCCCTAAGGCTTGTACTAATGTTGAAAGAAAATACTCATTTCTTTTCCCCTTTGAGCATGTGAGAGATTGATTATGGAGACACTCTCCATCTTCTCTCATACAGTTCTCTCTTTAGATCATTACTAATAATTTGGCAATCAAATGCACTTGAAAGATATAGATAAAACAATCTTTATTCTTTTTATCAGTGGCAAAAGAATTTCTGATTTACAAGTGGATCAAGAAACATCCACACACTTCACTGAGATATATTAATAACTCTCCAAAAGACCTATAAGTATAAATGATATACGGAGCATAAAGCAGTATAAACTAAAAGGCCTATATTCCTGAAGTCATTTAAGTCATTATCTGTCTTCCAATCAGGCTTCATTAAATCAAAACAGATTGATGAGTGTTTATCTCTTTCTTGTAAATTTCCAGGAAGGAAGATGCCTCATTTAAAGGGTAATCATTACCTATATATGTACATATATGCATATATATTTAGATATAAAACATATGTTACTTATGAAAATTCAAGTTAAGCTTTAACTTGATTTGACCTTGCATTAAATATTTGCTTCTTTTTAACTTCTCATAGTCCAGTGTAATCAGATTTGTCCCTATTGTATAGAAAGGAAAAAAAAAATGAGCACAAGTTTGCCTACATTCCACAGGGAGTTAATCAAAAAATTTTTTTTAAATTAAAAAAAAAAGATTTGTGCTTTTTTATTTAATGCTAGAATTCTTTTCATCAGTCCAGCTTATTTTCTTAAAATGTCTCAATCATCTCTTACAAAACTATCCTCAGTGGAGGGAAATCCTCAGGTGGCATAAATTTTTTCTCTTGCACCCTATCTTTTCCACTAAAAATCTTCTTTAATGTTTTCATAAAAACTTCTTAGAATCCCATTGCATTGATCCAGTGTGGTAACCATGGGTTAACTTTGGTCCTCACTGTCCATATTTCTTATATAAAAAGCAGTTTGGTTTGAAATCTTTGTGCTTGGGTATTTATTAGTCTTGC
Source organism: Panthera tigris (assembly GCF_018350195.1). Lineage (NCBI taxonomy): Eukaryota > Metazoa > Chordata > Mammalia > Carnivora > Felidae > Panthera > Panthera tigris. Next base: position 112,460,600 of record NC_056666.1, on the reverse strand, counting down.
TGACTAATGTGGATGCATCTGGTGATTTTCACTGCTTCCAAAGGACTTGAGAAACAAACCCAGACACCCTTTGAAAGTCGGGCCCACTAGATCCCGCAGTAGTTGTTGATCTCTGAGGGTCAGTTGAGTCTGGCTGCTTACCAGAGCCTGGAATGAGAAACGTTCCCTGAGACTGCCATCGAGCCCTTCTTGTAAATGACGCACATCGTATCTTTAATTGGACTCTTCCTCCTTCACGTGCCTGCCTTCTGTCCCCATCCTGACCTCTCCCCAGCTTTTCTCTCTTTTCTTCTGACGTAATAGTAACACCAGGGGATCTGAAATGGCATAATTTTCACAAACCCATTTCCCTGTGTCTGATGAGCAGAAGCTTACTTTTTGTATTTCTTCATGCCCGATTTGCAGTCAGGCCTTCCCCGTAATTTCTCTCACACTCCAGTTTCTATTCAGTGCAGAAGACGTTTTCCTTAATGTGTTCGACAGATGCTGCTTCCCAATGCCATCTTTTTTGAATACCGAAAAGTGCTCTATTGTGGAACCTAGCGTATATGCTTAAATATACAAACACAGCACTACTTCTTTTCTTTATTGACTTGCACTGAAATCTGTGCCTCTACTAAATAAAACACTTCACCGTCCCAGTATCAGGGTGCCCATGTGCTGAGACATTTGTGTCTCCTTAAAATGCATCAGATCTTCCCAGGTTTGCCTCCAACAATATTTTAACAGATAACTCACTGCCAAAACCCAATCAGACACTTTCCAAATCTTCTCGACAGCATTATTGATGACAGATGGTTAGCCTCCGCATTTCACCAAACTGTAGGACAGTATTAGAAATCACACTGCCTCTATACGATTATGTACACAAACAGCATATGTAATCCCTGTTCAACTCTTGACCCCTGCAAGAACGTAAACATTTAGAAGGGTTCCAGAATGCCAGAAGAGCTATAATCGCACACGCTTTGATGTGAAAAGTTTACTTACTGGTCCCCTCAGCTACAGGGGAGTTATTTGTTTTTCTTTTCATAGGAATCCTAAGTGTCATTCTGCTATATTTATAACGTCCATTCTCAGAGGTTACCAAAGAAAGGCAACTAATTTTCCATGAGTGAAAATGCTCTGAAAATAGATTACTCAGAGCTTGAAAATGCAATTTCTCAGAAGTCTGTTGTTTCTAGTTAGGAGTTTTTGGCCAGAAATAAAATGATATATTGTTTTTCCCAATAATTATTTATGTTTTATTTCCTAATTATTATTTGTTTGGTTCTTTGTGAAAGTTAATCCTTAATCTCTAAGTATCAAAAACTCAATTAATATTATGGAAAATGTATTATCAGTATAGCTCCTTATGTAAAAAAATAAAATTTGTAGGATAGTTATAAATTTGAATAAACCTCTTGGACATTAAAATATGCTATCATAATAAATAGCTTACCATGGATGCTTGGAATGGTTTTCATGTTTCTAGCTTCCTAAGTACCCTTCTATATCCGTATATTTCCTTCCTAGATTATAAACTCCCTGAAGGTGAGGATTATGTCTGTCTTGTTTACTTTTGTCTTCCCGGTAGTCAGCATAGAGTCTGTTGCCTTAATAGGTACTCAATAAATGTGTGATGACTGTCTGGTTGAATAAATAGATGGATAAATGGAAAGATGGATTTATCTAATTTGGATATTAGATAAATTGGAAAGATGGATTATTGTTAAATAATATTACAATGTTTATCTTTTCTTCTTTCCTTTTTTATTTTAGAGATACAGATAGTGTGAGCGGGGAGAGAGGGGCAGAGTGAGGGAGAGAGAGAAGGAGGGAGAGAGAGGTGGGGGGAGGGGGGGAGAGAGAGAGAGAGAGAGACAGAGAATCTTAAGCAGGCTGCACACTCAGCACAGAGCCTAATGTGGGGCTCAATCCCACAATGCTGGGATCACAACCTAAACTGAAATCAAGAGTTGGTTGCTCAACTGACTGAGCCACCCAGGCGCTCCTACACTATTTATATTTTCTTAAAGAATGACATAGTGAGAGTTAGTATACATTATGGTTAAAAGGCCAGCTTTCGGTCTGGTTATACTTACCAGCCTTATAAAAGTGGAAGGTTTTTAAAATATACTGCCTCAATTTTATGATCTCTAAAATGGGAGTAGAAATACTTCCTACAACATAAGAATCCAAAGAGGCAGTGTTGTGATATAGTGCTAAGCACATTGGCTCTATGGATGGATTTCCTATATTTGAATTCACGTGGTACACTTAGTAGTTATACACCTTGCTCAAGGTTTTTGTGAGAATTTGGTAAGTTGGCACTGTTTTTCTTTTTTTAACATATATTTTTTAAGTTTGTTGGTTTCTTTCTTTCTTTATTTAAGGAGTATGAGAGAGCAGGGTAGGGGCAGAGAGAGAAGGAGGGAGAGAATTCCAAGCAGGCTCCATGCTGTCAACACAGAGCCCGACAGGCCCTCGATCTCACAAACCATGAGATCGTGACCTGAGGCGAAATCAAGAATCTGGACACTCAACTGAATGAGCCACCCAGGCACCCCAATACTTGTAAATTTATAGCACCTAAGGTTTAGTAAGCACTCAAAACAAATGTTAGTTATTTTTAGTATGTAATATTATTTTTTCTTTCTTGAAGCAAATAAGGTTTTTTTTTCCTTTCTGATTAATGAAAAAGAAAAGAAAATCAGTAATTGTAATTTAAGAGCTATAAAATATGAATTCATCAGTGAAGTTACACATGTGAAAAAAAGGGCTTTAGAGCTAGGAGTGGAGATGGAAACATAACCCATCAATATAGTAGAACTTTACAGAAAAAGGTTAATTTGTTTTCTCTATCCATCTATTTATTTCATTCATTCAACAATACACGTTGAACTCTGGCTCTGTGACGGGCACTATTCTAGGTGCAGTAAATGTAGACAGTAGTTAGCAAATAAACACATAATAGCCTTCAACAGTTCTTAGAATCATGTATGTTTTTAGTGTTGTTTGGGTTTGTGTGTATAGAAAAAAATGATAGGCAAAGTAAGTAAATATGTAATAAGTTAAATTCATGAAGTAATTTATGTTTAGAAGATAACTCAGAGAGAGATAAATTTGGCATTTGGCAGTATAATTTTCCCAGAGTGGACAGGGGAGTCTTCACTTATATGATGGACTTAGAATAAAGATGTAGCAGAGATGAGAGAGTGGAACGTGTTGGTGTCTTTGGAATGGACAACCAGAGTGAGAAGCTATTGGAAAGACCCTGATGAGGAACACCAGGAGGCGTTCACCTCCGATATTGGAGTGAACACATCCAGTTACCTGAAGTAGGCCAGTCATTTTGCAAGCAAGCTCTACAAGGAGGAAAGTAGTAGGAGATCAAATCAGAGGGGAAGGTGGGAGTGGACTGGATTGTGTGGGGCCTCAGAGGCCAATGGAATGATTTTGCTTTCACTTGTAGATCTGAAGGTTTTTAGCAGGAGGATGAAATTATCTGATCAACATTTTAACAGGATTATTTTAATTACTTTATTGAGAATATGCAATAGAGAGGGCAAAGGTGGAAAAAGAGTACGGAGACTTTTGCGATAACCCAAGTAAGAGATGATGTGCTCTTGGACCAAGATGTTATACTGAAGACTGTGAAAAGTTGACAGATCTCGAACTTACTTTGAAGTTAGTTAGATGTGAGGGAGAAAAGTACAGAGAGACACTTTTTGAAAAATCTGGAGCTACTAGAAAGATAGAGTTGCTCTTAACTATTTAAGAAGGCTGAGGGGGTAAATGAGATTAGGTGGCCTGTTTCAGACTGGTGGGGAATTTGAGTAGGCAGCCACATCAGTGTGTCTCAAGTTCAGAGTAGAAGTGTGGATTGGCAATTCACAGTTGGAAGTCATCACTGTACTGAGAACTTGAAAATGCAACCGCAAAAATAGTTGAAGAAACTTTTTGAACAGAAGAAAAATAGAATTCAATCAGTAAAACACAATTATTAGCTACAAACTGGAAAAAAAATTTTCAGTTTATAACACAAAGGTTAAAACCCTAATATATAATTTCTTTAAATAGAAAAGAAAAATACTAATAACTCGCAACTCTACAAAAATAATGCAAATATTCCCAAAACCTGAGTAAGATGCTTAAACTCATTTATAATGACCGAGTTCTAAGTGAAAATCACAGTGAGGTAATATATCAAGGACTCTGTCCATAATAAATGTTTTGGCAAGGCTCTGGGGAAAAAGGCACTTTCGTTTATTGCTTGGTGGGAAAGCAAAATGTCATTTTAACGGAATTTGGAAATACCCAGTAAAATACATCTTTATTCTTTTATCTAGCAATTATTTCTAGCAATCTACATTAAGATACCCTTGCAAAAATACGAAATGATGTACAGTACAATCTTGGTTTGTGAGCCTAATTCATGCCAGAAACATGCTTATAAACCAAAGCACTTGTATATCAAAGCGAATTTCAAGAACCATTGGCTCAGTTGTGATCATGTGACATTCAGTGTCATATAATATTGCAAGATATCGCTCATTTATCAAGTTAAAATTTATTAGAAATGTTTGCTTGTCTTGTGGAATACTTGCAGAACGAGTTACTCATAATCCAAGGTTTTACTGTATATACAAGGGTATTAATATTGACAATATTTATTTTTTATCTTTTAAATGTTTATTTATTTATTTTGAGAGAGAACAAGTGGGGGAGGGACAGAGAGAGAGAGAGAAAGAGAGGGGTGGGGTGGGGGGAAAGAGAATCCCAGGCAGGCTCTGCACTGTCAGCACAGAGCTCAACATGGGAATTGATCTCGCGAACTGTGAGATCATGGCTTGAGCGGAAACCAAGAGTTAAGATGCTTAACTGACTGAGCCATCTACACGCCCCTAATTTGGACAATATTTAAAATAACAAAATCTAGAAACCACCTATGTGTCCATCTATGGTGAACTGGCTTAAAATAAATAATATTTCTCCATAATACAGCACTAGTCCTCTGTAAAATGTAATGAAGAAGACTCATAATGAGGTGACTCCAGAGTATTTGTTTAAGTGAACAAAAAAATGCAGAAAATTCTCCCAACCTATAAAGTGGGAAAGAGGAGAAAATAAAAAGGAACCAGGAGGGAAGTAAAGACTTCTCTAGTTATACATCGCATTATGTTTTTATTTTGTAATTATTTAATATTTTATAAAATTAAAAATAAAGTACATTGAGATAAAAATAATTGCTAAACATGGAATAAAGTTTAAATAAAATGATTCAAATTTTATATTGTGTGTAGAACAATCATGTAGAAAATAGTTACTTCATGTTATTTAAAATGCGTTATTTTTACTGTGTAACTCTAATAAGAAATATTTAAAAAATAAACATCTATTTGAAAAAATAATTGAATTCAGTAGACTTGTGTTTAGTAGTTCTATTATTATTTTGAATATATCGTTAGTTTTATAGAAACCAGTATTTTCAGTGAATAAAAAAAACATATAAAATCAAATTAATTTAAAACCTGTAATTTGAAATGTAAACTACCGTATCACTATAAAATCATCACTAATTTTTATTTTTGTCAAATACTTTTTTAGCTTTTTTGTGTATTTTGTCCAATACTTTTTTAAACTTTTTTTTTTAAAGTTAATTAATTTACTCTGAGAAAAAGAGCATGAGCAGGGGAGGGGGAGAGAGAGAGAATCCAGGCTATGCACCATCAGCACACAGCCCGACAGCAGGCGAGGCTTGATCCCACAAACTCTGAGACCTGAGTACAAATCAAGAGTCAGATGCTCAACCAACTGAGCTACCCAGGCGTCCCTAAATACTGTTTTCATTAAAAGCATTTTATTAAAGGGGCACCTGGGTGGGTCAGTCAGTTGAGCTTCCAACTTCAGGTCAGGTCATGATCTCACCGCTTATGTGTTCGAGCCCCGTGTCAGACTTTATACTCACAGCTCAGAGCCTTGAGCCTGCTTCCGATTCTGTGTCTCTGTTTCTCTCTGCCCCTCCCCTGCTCACTCTCTCTCTCTCTCTCTCTCTCTCTCTCTCTCTCTCTCTCAAAAATAGATAAATATAAAAAATAAAAAATAAAATAAAATAATTTTATTAAAGAGATTAACCTTATGTCTGTGATAGAAATCGCAAATTTTTTCCCATTTTATTTACCTTTTTCTTTGTACTGATATTTTTGTCATGCAAATTTTCTTATTTTTATGTACTTAAATTTATTATTTTTTAAATTGAGATTTGTGTGTTTTTTATTCACCATTGAATAGGCTTTTCTTCCTCTAAAGTTATAAAGGAAATTATTCATGTTTTAGTCCAGTACTCCTGTGGTTTTACTTCTGATATTTTATTTTTATACTTTTGGAGAGTATTCTGGTGTTTGATTAGAAGTATGGATCCAATTTTGTCTTTTTTTCCAGATCGGTGTGCAATTCCCTCAAAACCATACATTTTTATACTTCTATTTGAAAATGATAACTTTATCATATGCCAAATTTCCATACCTATTTGGATTTATTTCTGGACTCCATATTCTGTTCTATTGGTTTTTCTATTAGTCTATCTATTGTTTTATCATATAATCTTTGTAATATGCTTCAATATGTAGTAAGGTTAGTATCAATAATTTCTCTATCATTTTCTCATAGTTCTCCAAAATATTTTTATTTTTAAAATATTCCCAGATGCATTTTAGAATCACCTTTCTTAGTTCCAAAACAACAATAAACAACCCCCCACCACAACTTCCAAAAAAAAAAAAAAAAAAAGAACAGGTTTTCCTTTTTCTTGGTCAAGTATACTCTTTTTGTCTTTCAGAAGTTTTAAAATTTTCCTCACAAAGGCTGTGAATATTTCTTATTAAGTATTTCTAACAGTTATTTATATTGCAGAACCACCCAAGCTTAGTGCTGTAAAACAACCATTTTGTTAGGCTCCTAGATTCCGTGGGTCAGGAATTTGGAAAGGAGAGAATAGCAACAGCTCTCTCTGGCTTCTCTGTGACATCAGCTGAAAAGAGTTGAAGGCTGGGGGTGAATGGGTGACTGGGGGCAGGAAACATTGGGAGACCTCTTCATTCACATGTCTAGCCATTGATACTGACTCCTCTCAGGACTCTCAGCTGGGGCTGTCACCTAGACACCTATATACGGCCTGTGTTGCCCGGGCTGCCTCACAGCATGGCAGCCCGGGACATCTTACCTGGTACTCAGGGTCCTAAAGGCCAGTGTCCCATGAGAACCAGATGGAAACTCTATCACCTTTGATAACTTAGCTTCAGAAGTCACATGGCATCGCTTCCACCATAGTCATAAGCCCATCCACTTTCAAGGGCACAGACATAGATCCCACCTCTTGATAAAAGTGTCTAGTCACATTTAAGAATATGTGGGATGAAAGATATTGCTGAAATCATTACAATGTGCTAGAGTATTTCTCTCTGACATTTCTTTTTCCTGTTGACTTTATAGATTGTTTTCTTTCATCTTATATCATAACTAGGCATTTATTATTATGAATGTTACTGATTTCTATATATTACTTCTATACCATACAGTTTTTTTTAAATGTTTATTTATTTATTTTGAGAGAGAGAGAGAGCATGCGTGAGCAGGGGAGGGGCAGAGAAAGAGGGAGAGAGAACAACTCAAGCACTCTCTGTGCTGCTGCACACAGCCCAGCCTGACACGGGGCTCAATCCCAGGGCGCTGAGATCATGACCTGAACCGAGAACAAGAGTCAGATGCTTAACCAACTGAGCCACCCAGGCACCCCTATATCCTACAACCTTATTTAATTCCATCACTTTTTTTTTATGTTTGATTCTCTTCCATTACCAGTTACACAATTAGATAGTTAGCAAATAGAGTTTTACCTCTTTCATTACAAGTTTTGAGATTTTTGTTTTTTACTCTAACTTTTCCTTTGCATAATTTTGTTGGTTTTGACTCTCCCAGTATAACGTGAAATATAATGGTGACAGTGGACATTCTTGAGATTTTTCTGACTACAGCAGAAATGTCATGTTTCCATTAATTAAAATGGTGCAATTGAAAAGAGAACATATCCCCCATAGGCTTCACTTTTTTAAAGTTGCACTATGATGATCTATAGATAATCATTACTATTATATTTTTGTTGTGAATTTCAATTTTAACTATTATATAGTGTCTCTCTCACTTTTGCTCCAGCTCTTTCTCTTCCCTTCCCTTCTCTTTCTTCTTCTTCCAAATGCTTTTTGGTCTAATTTCTTCCTGATCTGATAGTAAAGTTACCAACCTTGATTCTCCTTTATGGCTCATATTTTCTTTCCTTAAACATCTTGTAGGTGTTTTTCCACTGTCTTCTGACATTAAAAGTTACTGTGAGAGAAGTTTGATATTGTCTAAGCCTATTCAGGCTGCTGTAACAAAATACCAGAGACTGGATAGCTTATAATCAACAGAAATTGATTTCTCACAGCTCTCGAGACTGGAAATATAAGAACACGGTATCAGTGTATAGTTGGTTAAGTGCCCTCTTCTGGGCCACAGACTTCCTTAAAATTTTTTTTTTTTCAACGCTTTTTATTTATTTTTGGGACAGAGAGAGAGACAGAGCATGAACGGGGGAGGGGCAGAGAGAGAGGGAGACACAGAATCGGAAACAGGCTCCAGGCTCCGAGCCATCAGCCCAGAGCCTGACGCGGGGCTCGAACTCACGGACCGCGAGATCGTGACCTGGCTGAAGTCGGACGCTCAACCGACTGCGCCACCCAGGCGCCCCTACAGACTTCCTTGTTGTATCCTCATGGGGACGGGGCTAGGGATCTCTCAGGAGCTACTTTGATAAGGGCAATAATCCCATTTATGGGGGTTCCACCCTCATGGCCTAATTATTTCCCTAAGTTCTCACCTTTTAATACCATCATATTGGGCATTAGGATTTAACATATGAATTTGGGGGGGGGGGTGTGGGAAACAAACATTCAACCCATAACAGTTACTAATCTTATTCCCCCATGCCCTTATAAGGATATTGATGTTTTTGCCTATCCAGTGAATTTTTTCTTTATTCTTAAAGCCCAATAATTTTATTAAGATATGTTTTGGGACAAATTTGTCTTGGTACACAGGTTCATTGTATAGATTTACTTCTTCTTTTAGTTCAAATAATTTTTAAATGATATCTTTAAATTTTAATTCTCTAATTGTTTTTCTTCCTTGGAATCTTCAATTGCACATGTGCTACATTTTCTTTACTTGTTTTCTATATCCATAATTTAATATTTATTTGTTTCCACCTCTTTGTTTCCTTTTCTTTCTTCTTTTTGTCAGACCCTTTGTGTAGTTTCCATGTCATCATTCTTTTCCAGTTATAAAAGAATTTTGTCCTTTTTACCCCTGAGTTATGTCAATTCTTTTTTTTTACCTTTGCTGGCTTTCTGGCCATCACTTCTTACTGTCCGACTCTATTATCCTAGAACTCTTATATTTCTGCTTTGTGATCTTCCTTCATAGCTGCAAATAATCTGTTATTTTCAAAACTTTTAATTTTTGAAATATTGGGTTGAAGTTGTTATCTGCTATACTGTAAAATAATTTTAGTGAGTGTTCCTTTCTGTTGGAAAGTTTCTCATATTATTTTTTCTAACATCATTTTAATTTTTTCTGCATATCTTTACCCTTTTGTTTTTTGGGTTCTCATATAAATGAGAACAATATGTTCCTAGATGTGAGTATGAGGTAGTGTAGAGTGAATAGGAATAGCTTCCCTGATTCACAACTCAAACCAGAATAGTATAGGCATTGATATGGTGTGGAAACCAACCAATTTAAAATAGACATCTCAGCCAACAATTATAGGCTTAGAGAAAAAAAAAAAATTCAGGAATCAATTTCTGTTGGAAATCAGCCCTGGGCTCAAAGATCTTTTGTTATACTGTGGCACTTCTACGTAGGACCTTCCTTTGCCTCTTAGAACCTAACTTGGCTCTGGAGAACTTCCTCATCCAGTCCTGTGTCTCCTCCGCGTATTCTACTGGCTGTTGCTACTACCCAGGGGCACATGTCTTATTTCCCAACGTGATCCACTTACTTTCAGAAAATTGATTTTTCCTGACATTCTCTAAATATATTCTCTGCATTTGTCTGGGCAAATTTTTAAGTCTTCCTTCTACCCTCACTCGCTCATGGCCAACTGTCTTTCAGTACTGTTCCTGGCACTTTTGCCCACCATTTGGGACCCGCCCCTTTTGGAGAGTAGATACTTATTTTGCTTTTGGTTTCTGTGATGGGCCTCTGCAGTCAGCACTCGCAGCATGGCTCCTCGGGGGGCCTTCCTGCCAGGTTCTGCTGGTGTCAGTTGCTTTTGGCAGCATGTACACATAGTTTGAAGTTTGTGGGTTTTCTTTGTCTCCTATTTTAAGTGAAAATGGAGTTTGTGATTTTTTTTTTTTTTTGGTTCTTTTCTTTTCATTATCTTGTTGCTCTATTTCTAGCAGAAGCAGACAGATTCAGAATTAAGCAGCCATCATGCTCTTCCAGAAATCATTCATATAATTATTTTGTCATAGTGAAGTATGTTCTCACTTAGGTCAGGTAAATAAAGAATGGACTTTTCTTGTGGGTATATGAGACTCTCTAAAAGATGGATCCCTGAGCAAAATATATTCCCCACCGGTGAGTTCTCAAGATGTGCTCCGGACCTAACGGAGAGAGGGCAACTCGATAAGCTTGTTAGATAAGCAAATCTATGCATTCAGTCTGTCACTCTCTGAGAAATGAAACTGGGTAGAGGAAAAAGAATCAGATTTACATGTTACAAAATGCTGTTCTTTATTTTAATCGACAGAATTGGATTAGACTCCAGCATCAGCATGCATTTCCCATTGTTTTCTTTTTATATTAACTACAGGAGACTCATTAGAATTTCATGGATGTAATTGTTTCTGGGTTACATCCTCAATTAATGACTATAATTGAAAGATCGGATAGGACTGGCATGACGTGACTGTAATTTAAGTGTAAGACGTCTGGGCCTCTATTTACAATGCATTTGTTATTTTTTCTTCTACTGTGGAGGAGTATTTACGAGAGGCAGAAATAAATGCATTTCCAACAGCAATGTCTCAATCAAAACAATGTGCATATTGTGTGCTGGGTGTTGTTTTTCTGGGCTGTTCTGTGATTGCGCAGCCCTCAGCAGGATACATGTGCATAAAAAGAGCTTGTGTCTAGATCTTCTGGGAGGATTTGGGGGAGGAGAACATGCCTCAACAAAGGGGAGGTGGACCAGAAGGCTATCTCTGTCCTCTCAATGGGATGTGTTATAACAACTGTTCAGAACCCAGCACCTCAGCCTGCATATGCCAAGGATTCCCTAATTAGTTTTAGCTTATGTCATGGGGAAAGAAAAGAACCCACTACCCCCATCTCCTAATTATGACTCTTCTTCCCTCTTCTTATATTTTCTCTAAAAGTAGATATTAACCTTATTAGCTTTTTGAGCAGTACATCACTGATTATCTACACACAGGCTTTGAGAGCAGCTGCAAGGGGCAGCTGAACAATTATCTGGGGTTAGCCAGATTTGCTCCAGACTCTGGGATCAGAGAAGCCTGTAGACTGGAGCTCTTGAGTTCAGAGATGTCTGCTATTTCTCCATCCAAGGTCAGATGTGGACTGTGTAGCTCATTATGTCTCTTTTTCAGTAGTAATGACCTTTCTTTCTCTTGTGGGTCTATTGATCTGGAAGGATGGCAAAGACAGGAGCAGGATGGATGGTGTGATAGACGAGCTTGAGAAGCCAAGATGTGTGGCTGGACTAACCCAGCACAAAAAGAAAAAGAAAAGTGATACAATTCACAGGCAGGAATAGAGTTAGAAATCAGAGCCAGTGGGAAGGGAGGGGCTGCTGGTTCAGAGGTGACTTCATAATAATGACTTGACAACCTGGTACCTCTTTTTGTAGTTTTCATGCTGAGACTGTGAACCGAGAAGTATTTCTTAATATATTGCCTCTGCTTCAGAAACACGAGGGTGTTTGCTAGAATGCAGATTATCAGACCTTATCCAGACCTGTAGGAATCACAATTTCTGGGCATGGTCCCAGGAAGCTGCACTTATTCTGATAGACACTGGCGTTTGAGAATGACTAGGGAGGAGGGATGGAAAGTAGAAGAAATGGAATAGTAGTGACCAGCCAAGGAAGGAAGCTAGGAGAGAGTAGACTGAAGTCAGGCTCACAGGTAAGGGACTGTGAACCAGAGTAACAAAGTATCTTTCTGTAAGTTACGCATCTAATAAGTGACAGAGCCATTATATGTATACTTCTAAGTCTAAGCCTCTTTGTACAAAGCTGAAGTCAATAGAGATAGGAAAGTGCTAGAATTTGAATGGTAGGTTACAGGAAGAAAGCAACGTGGCTTGGGATCCAGGCTTTGAATTTGTTACATATTGAGATATGAACATTTTTCAAGAATATGATATGGAAGGGAAAATAGTGTTCCATTTTCTTTAACCTTATATTCTAAACTCATTATATTTGCCTCCTTCATGAATATTTTTGTACATGGCTGCATATAAACTATAAAATTATACCTGCAACTTTTTTGGTTGAATTGATATATATATATTTTAAATTTAGCATGGTTCTAACTCATAATTTTGATATATTGATTAAAACACGCTAGCACACCTTAGCTACTACTCAACTAATAATTTCTTAAGAAATCCATCTGTATGCTATTTAAAATCATCTTGCCAGTGGTACTGTATATACTGAACTTTTGATATAGTGCTTTCATCAATTTTCTCTTCTTCTCAAGACTGATGCCTCTTTACATTGACTCTCTTGTGCCCCATTGTCCAGGACCTATTTCCATGATCTCAAACCATCATTTTACTGTATTGGCTTGTTCAGCATTGCTTTCAGGTTAAGTTTATTTCTTTTGAGAGAGAGAGAGAGAGAGAGAGAGAGAGAGAGAGAGAGAGAACATTTGAGCAGGGGAGGGGCAGAGAGACAGGTGAGAGATAGAGAATCTCAAGCAGGCTCCACACGGTCAGCATGGAGCCCAGTGTGGGGCTCAGACTCCAGAGCCTTGAGATCATGACCTGAGCCAAAACCAAGAGTCAGACGCTTGACCGACTGAGTCACCTAGGCGCCCCCAGCATTGCTTTCATAGTGGTGCAGGCTGGCTTACCTTCTCTCTTTGGTATCTCCCCTTGTCCTTTTCTTCTGAGTTTTGCTCCTGAGCTTCTCCTCCAACCTTCATTTCTTTTTCTTTCTTTTCTTTCAGTGCAGAGCCTGATGGGGCTTGATCTCACAACCGTAAGGTCATGACCTGAGCCAAAATCAAGAGTCTGATGCTTAACCAACTGAGCCACCCGGGTGCCCCTTCCAACACTAGTTCCTAACTGAATTTTGCTCATGGACTTTGGATATCTTGTCTTTAGTGGTCCCAACAAGCTCCCCTCTCTCTTCACCTACCAAATGTGACTACTTTATGAATGATAATGTCCCTTATTGACATGGTGTTAGTAAAATGTTTGATTGATGAATCAATTCATAAATGGTTTCAGACCACCAAATAAAATTTTAAGTGGCTTTTAAGTATCCAAATGACAGGTATTAAGAAATGAACACATAAATATGATGCTTATTTATTTTATGGAGAAGATAAAACCGTGAAGTGTTAGAGGGAGAGAGACAAGAAGGTTCTTACTCTCTCTGACAATGGATAGGGATGATCTCCCTGAGAGAGGGTGACTTGAATAATGAGAAGGAGCCAACAGTCAGATGGTCTCATTTCAACGTATGTATATAAGGGAGAAGTATACAAATGACTCTGGGATGGGGTTGAACTTGAAGCCCTGGGGGGATAGAAATAAAGCTCATAAAGAGGATAGTAGTAGCAGAAGAGATTAGAGAGGTAGGCAAGAGGAAGAGTCTGCTGGCTCTTATAGATTGCAGCAAGGAGTATGAAGCATATCCTAAATGCAGTGGAAGCCACCGGAGGTGGTTCCAAAGGCAGGACCCTGATCTAGTCTCCCCATCCAGGTTCTGGGGAGAAAAAACTGTCTCTCCCCTTACTTGATGGGCACTCATTTGCCTTTTTGTGTCTACCAGTTTTCCTAGCTCATCTTGCTCCTTTTTGACTCTAGCTTCCTACTATAAAGAAAATACAGTTAATTTTAATTCCATGTTTCTCAAACTTATTTGACCACAAACTTTTCCATGAAATTTAGCGTGCCTCCCCAACCTTCTTTGGGGAGGCATTCTAGACATATAAGCTACCTGGGTCTTTTTAACAATTGTAAAATAGATATAGTCATTTTCTGTTGATTAGCTTTTGTATTAGGCTTTTCCAGAGAAACAGAACATCTGTCTATCTATCTATCTATCTATCTATCAATCATCTGTCTATCAAAAGAGATCTTTTTTAAGGAATTGGCTCAGGCTATTATGGAAGCTCACAAGTCTGAAATCTGTAGGCTGGTCTGTGAGGCTGGAGACCTACAGAGTAGTCAGTGCTGCAGTTCAAGTCCAAAAGTCATCTGCCGCAAAATTCCCTCTTGCTCTGGGGAAGTCAGTCATTTGCTCCATTCAGATCTTCAACTGATTGTCCCATGGGCCCACATTAGGAACCGCAGTGTACTTTACTGGAAGTCCACTGGTTTAGGGGCTCCTGGGTGGCTCAGTCAGTTAAGCAACTGACTCTTAATTTCAGCCCAGGTCATGATCTCACAGTTCATGAATTTGAGACCCTACATGGGATTCTCTTTCTCTCTCTCACTGTTTCCTCTCTGCTTTTGCTCTCTCTCTCTCTCAAAATAAATAAAGAAACTTAAAAAAAATTTTTTTAAGGTCCACTGGTTTAAATGTTAATCTCATCCAAAACATCCTTATAGAAACATCCAGATTAGCATTTGACTACATATCAGGGTACCGTGGACCAGCCAAGCTGACATATAAAATTAACTATCATATTTTTCTTATAAGACAAAGGAAGAAAAGCAGTTTCTCCATTTTAAGAAATAGTTCTGTATTTCATCACAGATGGATTTGGACGTAGGCACTTTTGTGCTGCCAGTAAATCAGTAACCATGGAATTAACAATCTCCTTCCAATAATGGTCATGTTTATCAAATGCCTTCCTGAAATAAGTGTTAAAAATGTAGTAATCAGACTGTAAAAGTTAAGTGAAGAAGAATAGGTCAAGGGTAAGAACACAGACTAGGTTAGGATAAAAATAAGGCAAGAAAAAGATTGATAAGTTTTCCTGATGAAATTCCCTAGTAAAAGAGAGTAGAGACAGCTAGGAGTAACCTAAGCTTTGTTGCTGCAGGATGGGATGATTTTTTTTTTAAGAGAGAAGCTTTAATTGATCAGCACTTCATGCAAATGAATAATGTAGGTGAACCTTATCAGCATGCTGGAAGCTTACAATTATTCAAATTACACAAAGCCATCAAATATGTGGAAATCAAAACAACAGAAAGAGCCATTAATTCCTGTTCTGTCCCCCAGCATTCTAGGGTTTTACCCATATTCGTGATGGAAAGACACTTCAACCTTGAAATTAAACAGAGAACACGGTGTGGTAATTTAGTCACACATTCACCATTTAATTGTTTTAAAGGTGATCCAGGCAGATGTACAACAGTGAAGTATGCACATTTTTAGTGTGCAGTCCAATTCTATTCGTGTCTTGCATGATGGATTTGGAATTTCAGATCATTCTAGTTAATAGAAAATGTGTTAATTAAGATTGGTTTAGTAGTGGTGTTTTTGGAGGATTAAAAAAATGTTTCCTTCGAGCACCACGTTTCCATTCTGAAAAGCCAGAGTGCTTGGAAAGTGAATATATTGGATATGAAATATCTCCTGAACAAATCATCCTTCACAACCTGGAATTCTGTATTTTCTGAGTTAGAAGCCATCTATCAGTCCTCAAAGGACTGTTTCCCTTCCTCACTCCCAGACCTCCCCTGTCGCTGCATGCACCTGCGACACCAGTAGCTTAGGGCAGTGGCTGACAGCGAGAGTCCTGGACCATCACTGGGTAGAGAGGCCCTGTAGAATGTGGGCTCTTTGTGGAGATGGAAGGGAAAGTCACACCAAAGGGTCCATCCACTTGTTCTCACTGAGCCAAATACCAATTGTAATGTGGCCAAAAGGACCACCTCCTATGTGCCTTAAAAATGCTTCATTTAAAGATGTCAGGAAATAGCCTAGTGGTAAATAATGTCTCACACACAAAGAGTATGAGGCTAAGGAGATCTGATGGTCTGGAAAATCCCCTGCCACTAGCAAGCTGTATGATCTAGGAGAAGTTATCAAATTTTCTGTGCCTACATTCTTTCATCTGTGAAATGGACACAACTATAATGTATTGAGGTTTTATTATGTACTATGCACTTTTCATACTTAATCTCTCTCAATGTTCGCAACAACATTATGAAGTAGACAGCATTAGACACCCTCTCATTCTTTTGCTGAAGGGATAAGCTGATGCTTAGAGATATTGAGTACTGCCCAGCATCACACAAGCATGGCAGCAGGATTTGAAGGCAAGTTTTCCACAATCCTTGACTTTAATTACAGAGCCGATTTCGTGTATGCTAGTTAGTGCCTACTTCATTGGGTTGATCCTTGGAAAAATTTATGTAATACATGTAAAACACATAGTACAAATATCTGAAAGTAAATGTTAGCTTTAGCACCTGGATATAGCAAGAGCAACAACAAAGTCTTTGTAGGTAATTTCTTCATTAGTCCCCTTCCAATATTCCCCTCACACCTCTTCAGTGCGAATGAATCCATTTAACAGGTATCTCTCCACGTGATTGAAACCTTTTCATTGTTCGCTAATTATTTTGTGAATGTATATGTTGTCTCTACAGTTCGAGTTGTTTTATGCAGGGAGAACCAAGGACCAACAGGTTTTTGCTTAGAAAATCAGCATGGATTCTTAGTTCTTCCACTGGACTTTAAGGGGGGAAAAAAACAACAACTCAGAAGTTCAGCTTTCTCATTTCTGAAAAGGGAATAATGACACTTATTCTTCACCTCTGTCAGCACTAGAACAAAATTCAAATGAAAGCAGGCATATGAAAGGCTTTATAAACATCAGTGTGCCATAGAAATGTAAAGGTAGTATTAGCAAGGGTTATGACATCTTCTGCTTTCTTTCCATTCATCCATTTTTATGTGTCTATCAACATAAAAAGCAATAATTTTTGACTTGCAAATTTTACCTTTAGCCTCAACTGTTGAATGACACAATGAAAGGAGGATGCATTCACATTTTGTTTTTATGTGAATAAATTATGGGCAACTGTTTTTCCCTTTTATTCCCTCCCCCACCCCATGTCAAATGAGCTCATCTTATTCATATTTAGACCAATGTTTCAAATTTCTTTCTGGAAAGTATTTAGGCTCTAAAAGTCCATGTGAGCTAATTAATTTCTATGAGGTTGATTGGTTTGCTTCAGATGGTGTTATAAGTTGGGTTCTTCCTGAAGAAGACTGAGATAATGATTTGAGTATAAGAAGGCTACAGCGAGTGCTCTTGAGTTCAACATCTCTGGAGGAAGAGATGGAAATAGGATTGGGCAGAGGGAGAAGGTCACCTTAATCTGACTCAGGAAAGTTCTTGGCTGATCCCATGGGGAGCTCAATTCTGATCCTTCAGAATTGTCCTGACTTGGGGAGAAGAGAATGCATCTTACTACCCCGACAACAGCCAATTTCGGATCTACACTGCCCCAGGAGGAGGGCATGGCTTTAGGTGAGTTAGCTCTTAAGACAAGAGCAAGTTCCAGAATGGACTGATAACCAGATGCACTGGCAGCCAATGAGGAATCGTGCCCTTGGTTCTGAAAGGGGCTCTGGGCAGTGTGCCACAGTATCCACCACACGTGGCAATGCATCTGCTTTACCAGATCTGTATATGAATCTCATCTACATCCTCCTGGGGAGCAATCCTACAAACTCAGGCAAGTCGTTACCTCATGAGTATTTCTTTCTTTCTTTTTTTTTTTAATTTTTTTAAATCTTTACTTATCTTGGAGAGAGACAGAGCGTGAGCAGGCGAGGAACAAAGAGAGAAGGAGACACAGAATCCGAAGCAGGCTCCAGGCTCTGAGCTGTCGGCACAGAGCCCGACGCAGGGCTCAAACCCACAAACTGTGAGATCATGACCTGAGCTGAAGTCAGAGGCTCAACCTACTGAGCCACCCAGGCGCCCCCCTCATGAGTATTTCTGTCTACGTTTAGAAAGAAATAACTCATTGTGTTGAACCTTCTATTAGGCTGAAATCTGACTCCAGATTCCTTAATCTTCAAAGAAATGATTCTGAGGGAATGCTGCTGAAGAGCTCAACCTGGCATTGGAACAGAGAGAACAGTACAATACTTGGGACTGAAGTAATCTTTGCTGGAGGAATAAATTGCTGAGTGATGAGCAGAATTTATGTAGCTCACGGCTATAGCACCAGTCTTTACGCACTGTTACAGTTTCCAGCCCCTGAGGAAGAATAAGGGCTAATATTTTTTGAATATTCACTATATACTAGACACTGTTTTGAGGGAATTGCATATGTTAACTCTATTAGTATCATAACACTATAGGAGGGCATTATAAACCACATTTTATAAACGAGAAAACAGGCTCAGGGAGGTTAAAATGTACACCTGTAGTTACATGTCTAGTAAATAATGAAAACTGGAACATTTTCTTACATTTCATAATGGAATGATAGTAAATTTGCACCTCACATTTTAATTCTTACTCATCTTCTCAACCTTTCCTTTTTCTTTTTGCCATGCATATTAATTTCCTATGGCTTCCCTAACAAAGTATCACAGACTGCATGGCTTAAAACAACAGAAGTCTATTCTCTCATTCTTCTGGAGGCCAGGAGTGAAAATTCAAGGTGGTGGCAAGATCGGTTCCTTCTGGAGATCTCTGAGGAAGAGTCTGTTCCATGCCTTTTTCTTAGCTACTGGTGTTACCAGCAATCCTTGGCTTGCACATACACCACTCCAATCTCTGCCTCTATTTTCACATGGTATTCACAAGGTATTGTTCCTTTTGTTCATGTCTGTCTCTGTATCTCTTCTGTTTTTATAAGGACACAAGGGTTAGGGGCCAACTTAATAGAGAATGACCTCATATGAACTTGATTACATCAGCAAAGACATTGTTTCCAAGTAAGATCACATTCACAGGTACCAGGTTTTAGGAATTCAACATATCCTTTTGGGGGGCATGATTCAACCCTTAGCACCACCATAATTGTCAAGCAGATTTTTCTCAGAGAAAACACTAATTCAATCAATGAATATTTCTTATGTATCTAAAATGCATATGGTGTGATGCTAGACAGTGGAAGAAGAGTGGTTTAGAAGACAAACTCCCTACCACTCACTGAAAATACTTATTAATCACTGTTTATCAGGCACAGGTCTAAGAACTGAGAATATAGTAATGAATGGGATAAAGTCTCTGTTCTCGAGTTTATCTTCAAGTGGGATAGACAATAAATACATTAACTGCTATGATAGTTTCTTTTAAAATTTTTTTTAAATGTTGATTTATTTTTGAGAGACAGAGCACACACAAGTGGGGGAGGAGCAGAGAGAGAGAGGCAGACCCAAATTCTGAAGCAGGCTCCAGGCTCTGAGCTGTCAGCGCAGAGCCTGACACGGGTCTCGAACCCATGAACCGTGAGATCGTGACCTGAGCCGAAGTCAGACGCTTAATGAACTGAGCCACCCCGGTACCTGTGGATGTGAAAGTTTCTGATACTAAAATGTGCTATGAAACAGACAAAGTAGGGAAATATGAGATTGAGCGACTGGGGCAAGGTGGACACCTTTATCTAAAGAGTCATGGAAGATCTTGCTGGGAGGGTGAAATTTGAGTTGAGACCCAAGTGACTAGAAGCAGGTAGCCATGCAGAGACCTGGGAGCAGAGCATCCAAGCAGAAAGGCATCCAAAGGCAAAGACCCTGGTCAGGGATAAATGTAGAATGTTCAAGAAATAGAATGGAAGATATTCTCCCTAAAGTGTATGACCTAAGGGAAAATAGAAAGGAATAAGTGGGTAAACGGGTTGGCTTTTATCATCCTTTCCACTGGAAGTTATTTGAAGGACATTGTCATTAAGGACAATGATTTGAATATAAGTTTTAGAAACATCCCCCTGGCTACACTCAGTAGGGTAGACTGTAGTGGGATAAGAGCAGAATCAGGAAGACCACTTTGGTGACTATTGTATATGAATCCAGACAAAAGATGATGAGACCCTGTGGTAAGATTGTAGTATCGAAATTGGTGAGAGGGAGTTGGGACAGAGATGTATATTTAGTAGTAGAGAGGATAGAACCTTGTCATCAATTGGATGTAGGGTTTGAATAAAAAAGAACTTGGCTGGGGCGCCTGGGTGGCGCAGTCGGTTAAGCGTCCGACTTCAGCCAGGTCACGATCTCGCGGTCCGTGAGTTCGAGCCCCGCGTCAGGCTCTGGGCCAGGCTCTGGGCTGATGGCTCGGAGCCTGGAGCCTGTTTCCGATTCTGTGTCTCCCTCTCTCTCTGACCCTCCCCCGTTCATGCTCTGTCTCTCTCTGTCCCAAAAATAAATAAAAAACGTTGAAAAAAAAACAAACAAAAAAAAAAAAAACAAAAAAAAAACTTGGCTAAGACACCTCTCCGTCAAAGAGCTTAAGTATAATGGGAGGTGGTCCAGAAATGGGCAATTTTAATTTATTGTGACATGTGCTACAATGGGAATAAACCCAGAGGGAATTCCCAGAACCATTTAGGAAAACTTGAGAGAGGCTAGAGTTCCCTCAAGAATAAAGGGAAGCCTGGATCTTTAGCCAAAGTTCTCTCAAAATGTATAATGGGCTCTCCCAGAGATGGAACTTGCATGGCTTCATAAGACCCTAAATCACATTTTCCTATAAAGTATCATCTGTATCAGTATAGAACAAAACTATCAGAAGCATAGCCTTTATAATTACAATTGCTCTGTATTAATCACATTAAGGAAGAAGCATACTATTTCCAAACCAGGCACAAAACTTCCTATAATATCTAAGTGGATTGTAACTTTATGCATGCAGTGTCTCACGTTTGCCTCATTTTATTTTTCTAATATTAGAAGTTTAGGTTGACCTTGATCTAGGGTTTTGGCTTATCTTGCTGTTCATCAAGGCTTCTGACCACTCATTCGTGCATTGTTCCTCCTGAGGGTCTTCCCTTCTATAATATCTTCCCCAGCACTGACCGTCCCACTGATATACTATTGGAGCTCTCTTTATCTCACTCCATCTGCATGGTAAATTATTCCAACATACATTTTGTTAGTCTCTGATTTAGGGGGTGGTTTCTGCAATATATCTGCATGAAAATATGTTAAGTCTTCAAACAAGCCATGACCTCTTGGAACGCTGCCTGAAATACAAATTTTATAACCATTTGGGAGAGTGAGTTAACTTTACCATTCATCTGCCTAGTCATAGATTAGGGAGCAAGACATAAAATCAATGTTTTCATAATCAAGTGTGCTTTTCTATAAACATAAAACTTCTAAATAAAATATTCAGTATAAATATTGATTAAAGTAAGCTATAAAGGAAAGGTCTAGAAAAAAAGATAAAATGGAGCAAGATTTAAGCAATTACAATTGGAGAGGCACAGATTTTACTTTACTCTCAAACACATACGTGTCTATATATGCATATATATACACATATATGTATGCATTATGTATGTGCATATATATATATATTTATATTTATATAATTCAACTTCTGATATTCTCTCAGAATTAATTTCCACATCCTGAATTCTCCTCTTTAAATTCATAAATCTTTCAGTGCTGTGCTGGGGGCTAGTGGTATTTGAAAGCTTAATGCATACATTAAGTCTATCCATATGACTTTGGGCAGGCTTTGATATAGATACCTCTTAATTGAGTAAAGAGTAAGTTAGCTTTTTTACTCTCTCAGTTCTTTCATTAAGCCATTCAACTGACTACGCCTGGCCGCCCTGTTTTCATTTGGTAAAGGGAACAAAACCAAATCACTTTGTGTCACTTTCTCTTAAAGTGCATTGAGAAAAGGTAACTTATGTATCAAATCTCCTTTCTTCAACTTTTCTATACCATGTTTAAACCACTGCCCCTTAATTTTCAAAGATATTGAACTCTGCTGCCATGGATGTTGTAACACATCTGAAGCAAATCATACTGCTACTATTTTAAGTGAAACCAGGGAATGGCTTGTCCCAAAGCAGTAGCTAGTTTTCCCAGTGGAGATAATTATTCCTTTCAGTACAGTTCAGAATAAAAATCAAGATCATCAGTTTAGTGTATAAATAGAAATATACTCTAGATTGCCCTGTCTTGGTGAGTACATGGAGGAAAAAAAAGAGCAAGCAAAGTCAAGTGAAAAGAAATTCTAGGTATCTTTTTAAGAGAATGTGAAAAAAAAAATCTGAAAGCCTACTCTGAAAGCTTACAGTTTCTAAAAGTGAAAGAAATTTCACAGAAGCATGTATAGAAATTCTTAAAAAATCTGCATACTAAAGATTTACTTCAGTAAAACAGCTGCTGACCTGTAGTATCTTGGACATGAAGTAAGCAATCAGAATAACAAGACTTCCCTAGAATATCAGATTCCAACATTAGCGCATAATCAAAACCAAATGCAGGCATCAGGTCTCAAGCCCCACACTTTCCCTGAAAAGCAAAAGATGGGAGCTGGAAGGATGACAATATGGTAGCATGGGGAGGTCATCTAAAAAATGATAACTAATTAAGCAACCACACTAAAAATAAATTGTGTTGTCTTGTCGCTGTGTGCTTTCCTGTTAATATGAGCTCCTAGAAATTCTGTCATTCCTAATCTCTTTGTGCAGGTGCTGCTGCTTGATGCTTTTTGATAGCAAATGAGAGAAAACCAAGAAAAAACGCTCATTGTGCATTAAGTCATCTGGTAAGTCCTTTGAGAAGAACGCCATTTGAGAAATGCTGATTTCCGTACCGCTATCCTCTCTAGCACGCTGTGTATTAACTGGAGAGTAGTACATAAAAGAAAACATCAGTATTCCAAGTATAAGTTTCATATTCATGGCAATAATGAGGATTAACATACTGTTTTTTATATAAATATATGTTTTAGAAAATAGATCTATATATGTATCATTAGTGTAAAATGGCATCATTTAGAAATTTGGGGAAAAAAGAGCAATTTTATCTTAATTAAAACATTTTTCTGAAGGGATTCACTTTCACATAATTCACTTTCACTTTCAGCACTCTGTTCCTGAGTGCTGGGTGACATTATGTTTTAAATAATAATTAGACACAAATGTCATCATTATAACTATTTCATGGGAAAATTTATTGCAGGTTGCATATAGAATCAGTTCCCTCTGTTGCAGTTTTTATTTTTCCTTTGGAATTACTCTGACCTAAAACATTATAAATCACAACTGAGGGGCATAATTAAAGTTGTGCTGTTTTCTGATGTTTGAGGGCATTAACTATCACTGTTTTATTTTTTATTTTTTTGTAATTTGCTCTTATTTTAGTGCTTAGGTAGCTTAGTCTATCCATATGACTAGGCAACAGTGTGCATCTCCTCATATGTCCTAGAATGCTCATAGAAAAGGTGAGAAGTACTTCATCAGAATGATACTCAGGGATAAAGAGGTATTAGGTAAAATGTGGAGTAATTAAGAAAAAGAGTCATGTCTTCTGCAAGTCATGTGAGTGAAAAAAATAGCTTTTACTTTTTAATATTGTAAAAGAGAATTTTCTTCCTTATATTGGCCTATACCATCCATCAATATATGTGTGCATTCATTCAACTCTATGTGGGCTTTTATTTTCTGATTCAAGAAAATAAAAGCAATTTTGTTGGAATAGAGAGGGACATAAATGGAGGGCCGTAGCATAGCTTTTGTTCCGTAAAACTTTATTATTGTTTTTGATCACTTAGTGTTGGAGAAGCTATTTTGATGAGAGGCTTTGGAAATCTGTGTATATAGCACATTCTGTTTGGGGACCCAGAAGACAAAAAATAGCAAACAAATAGGAGAAGTCAGTTCTTATCTCCCTATCCTGAAAACCCACATTGCAGCTTTGACAACATTCAGAGGCAGCCTTCTTGTTGCAAATGTTATCAAGGTAGCAGCAACGAATAGTCTCTTTAAATGATTTGTTAGGCATCACTCTTCAAAAGCAAGATACAGAGCAGAAGTAGAATGTGATGGGCACCACACGTACACTGGAGCTGATAGATTGTCTTGAGTTGTAAACACACTTGTAGCATTCCTTGGGGGATGTCCTAGAAAACATGTGGGGATCATAAAGAGCCTGGTGGTTCTGCATGCATGAGAGCAGTTATAGGAATATTGGTTTATCAATTTCATTGTAGTTTCATTTGTATTTATCAAGATATGGCCTAATATTTAGGATTACACATTTTAGCCTGTTTTATTTTTAATCTCAAGGCCCTAGACATAGTCAGAATGAAGCCTAGATCTCAAAATATTGTGTTAGGAAACTTTGTGGTAGCTCTCTGGGTGATGTGCCAATATAAAGGTTTGTTTCTCACTCAGGGGAAGTCTGCTGCAGATCAGATGTCTTCCATTTTGAGTTATGCCATGTGGAAGCCATGGCTTCCATGTTCACTGGAACAGAGGAAAGAAGGGAAGGATAGAGGATGTACCTCACTCTTGGTACCAAAATCTGTAGTCAGGGTTGTCTAGAGAGAAAGAAGTAATAGAATACAGATTGATTTATCTATATGTCTGTCTGTCTATCTATCTATCAATTTATTATGAGGAATTGGCTCTCTTGATTATGGAAACAGGCAAGTCCTGGGATCTGCAGGCTGAATTAGCAAGCTGGAGACCAGGGGAGTTAATGGTTTCATTCTAGTCCAAGTACAGGAAAAACAAACAAACAAACAAACAAACCAATAAACTATAATGTCCCAGTTTAAAGACAATCAGGCAGGAAGAATTCTTTCCCTTACTCTGGGGAGGATCAGCCTTTTCCTTCTGTTTAGGCCTTCAACTGATTGGATGAGGCCCACTCACATTAGAGAGAACAATCTACTTTACTTGGTGTAACTTACGAATTTGAATGTTAATATCATCCAAAAGCACACTCACAGAAACACCCACATGTTTGGGCACCTCATGACCTAGTCCAGTTGACACATAAAATTAACATGTCTACCCCTGGTCAACAAGGCACTTATACACATCTCTTTAACCCATATTTAACTTTCAAATAAGGGTAATAACAAGATCATTATTCTACCAAATATGATACAACAATCCTGCTTACAACCAAAGACACATAACCTCTTCCCCAGAAGAGGACGTAAAATCTATGAGTGAGGTTTACTCTTCTCCTTGGTATCTTGTAATTTAAATATGATATAAGGTTAACAATGCTTAAACTCTATGATATAAAATCAATGCATTTTATGTTAGATGATAAGGGAATAAGAGGGGAAAGAAAATAGATACTTGCTTAAAATTATATACTTCTGCCACACACACACACACACACACACACACACACCCATACCCATGCCCCCCCCCCCCAAACATATTCATACCAAAATAAATAGGAAATATTCTTGACAATTTCAGTTCTTGTTTCTGTAACTGGTTACATGGTTGTAGCTCGTAATTGTAATTATCTTCTTCTACTTCTCATTCTATATTCTCTTTGGCTTCAGCAAGCACCAGCAGGCTGAGCCTGGTGCATTCTTTACCTGGGGTGGTGACCCAAACCCTCATTCCTAGAGGGTCTGGTGGGGGTGTTGGGGAATATAGACAAGTACTTGGGATATTTGGTGAGCCCTAAATATTTCCAATATGATATTTGAACTTCAAAAAGTAAAAGGTATGTAGGTAGTTTATGAAAATCAATTGTACCAAAGCTAGAAAACCAGACACTTTTATTTTTGGACCACGTGAGGCAGTTTTTATTTGGGGAGTGATCCTATGTTCTTTGCCTAAATGAAGAAAAGCCTGTTTTTATATCTCAGTTCTAGACAACTCCTATTGATTTTTGCCCTTCATACTGATGACCTATCTGCACAGGCTATTTCCTTAGGGATTCTCAGGCATTTTCACAATAGAGTCTATATTAATTAACTACAAAGTGATCCAAGCAATTAATTAAGCAGGCTGAAAGTTCATAATAGACTCTGGCATCATGTACTGATTTTTGAGGTGTAGACAAGACTCTTTACCAAATATTCCTTTTTTTATAAAAGTACCTTTTGGGAATACACAAGCAAAAAATCATGTTACGTGGACTTATTCTATTGTTTACCCCCCAAAGTATGGTGCTGCTATACTATCTTCTGATTCAAATTATAGGAAACAAGTATATTTCTATATTTAAAGACTTCCTTCATGAGCTTTGTGCTTACCCAAAACTAAGGCAAACACTAGGTGTGCTTGAATATTTCTTCCTTATCTTTCTCTCAAATCAAACATATCATCATCATCATCATCATCATCATCATCATCATCATCATTTCCTCAAAAAGCTACATGTGAGAGAGAATGGGTAGAAACCCCAGAAGAAATGAAGAAAGGAAGAACAATTAGGAAGCATGATGCCAAAGGAGCAAAAACTAAGATTTTGCTGCCAATTACTTACATGGTTTCCTAGATCTTTATTTTTCTATTCTTTGATAGTTTGACTGTAGTATTACCTTCCAGTTTGGTCTCTTTACATGATACTATTTTTTTAATGATAGCTTTATTAAGTTAATGAAAAAATTAAATTTATGTTTGTCATCCTGTGACTAAAATAACAAATATTCTCTAGCTTAACGTTTTTCTAACTTCTCTTGGAATCAAGGACATATGGCCTTGACCCAATTAACGTGGAGAATGAGGTTCTCTCCATCACAATTTATTCCTGTAGAATGTGTCAGGTGGGAGTACTAAGTAAGCTGTCTGCTTCTTATTTATTTTATAATCTCTCATCAAGAAAATCAGTTTATATACTTTATTATCAAGATTTCTTTGGCATCTGGATGAGTGTATAGGATATGTGTATGTCTGCATGTGTTGGCGTGTGTATTTCTGTGTTGAAGCCTGATGCAAAGCAATATTTAAAATTAGTTGGAGAGTAGAAATGATCAAATCTCTAATTCAGTCTTCCAGTTTTTCTGCTCAGCTTATTTTTTCTTGATTCATAGCCCTGCCTTTAGATTTTGTTCTGAAAGAATGTGGTTGATACCAGTACTTTGCAACAATACAAATTTCCAGTCAACATGTTTGGGGGGATGGACATTTTTTTCTCACACTGTACTTACCTGCTTTGATGTTTCTGACTCCTTCCTTAGGTAGGATTTCGTATGTTATTTTCTTCTCCCAGATCAAAGAAATGTCACAAAACCCTGGGATTTTATATCTTAGTGTACAAAAAATTCAAGGGTATGAAGTTTAAAAAAATTTAAAGGAAATATCCAACTAATGCAGCTCTGTATAGCCAGGTATTTCTTGCAGCCGTATATTATCATATGGGATGTGGTAATTGAGACCATGTCCGGAAATCACAGTACATTTCTTTGGTATACTATGTAAGTTACAAAGAATATTCATACATACGTACGTACATATGTACGTACATACCTCAGCTCATGCTATACTTACTGCAGCTCTAAGGAAAGATGGAACAGATACTATTATCCTAATTTTATCAACCATAAAATCAGGATCCAGAGTTTAAGTATTTTAGTAGTGGAACTATGATTAGAAGTTATCTAACCTAGTGTGTTTCAAACAATGTTGGTTCAAGCTTATAGATGCGGTAAAGGATAAAACCAGGACTGTAATAGTCTTAGCCAAAGTTCTTTAGTCACAAAGGAAATTAAAAAACTGGAGAAATCAGGTATGAAGATGAGATCTAAAGGGCTAGAAGGAGATTACACATGGGCAATGGAGCCAGTGCTCACTGTGATCTAGTAATTAAAGCTAGAGTGCTTTGAATCACTGAAGAATCCTAGTTCATTATGGAAAAGTGTTAGGGGGGCATTAACTGGGAATGGGCTAAGTCAATAGGTCATATTGATGTAAAGGTATGGGGTCAAAATAGACAATGCTATCTCTCTGTATAGAATTTCTGGGTTGTGGAAGGAAGAACTCAGTCATCAGGTTCACTTGACGAATCAATGTTTGATCCGGATTGACTCCAAAATTCTAAAGGTGAAAAATTAGGAAATGAATAATAATGGTTTCTCAGAGAAGAAATTCGTATAAAAGGAGTCAGAGACACTGTTGATTCATAGACAAGATTTAATACCAAGATGGAAGTAGGCACTGTCAGAATGCTGGAACACTTGTCACTCAGGTATGACGTTGGGGAGTTAACTTACATAGGGTGATTCTCAAATAAACTGAGGAAGTTTGACCAGGGAGAGCATTAATACAGTTCTTGGAGCTGTGATGCCTTTTGATGTCTATAAATGATAGGTACAACTAAACCATCGACAATCAGTACTAATACAGTTTCTTCTCTGTGACTGGTCTTTTCAGCAATTATAATTATAAAATTATAATAATGAGATATCTAATAAACCCTTTTCTTTGGGTGGGGAAAGGAGGATCTGTAATTTTTTATCCAGGAAGTTTTGGCATCTCTCTAGTGGTGGAGTCAATTTTTTTGAAAGGATTTAGCAGCAGAATCTCATGGGTTCTGTTCGGGTTAATCTCAAAGGGTTCTATAGGATTAACTTTGTCACCTACCTTTGTGTAGGTGGAGCAGAGGGAGCCAAAAGGTAGGATTACTTTCTATACACTTCAAGGGCAGACGTAGGACACTCTAACTTTCCTGGAGGTAAAATACTCTTCCCGGAGATGACATTTATTACCAGGGAAGTGTAGAGATCCTTTCTTTGCTGCTAATATAATATCCAGGTGCCATCAGGCCCACAGAGGACACACGTTTTCATGGTGCATCAACATTCCCTTGATTTTGTTATTACTGACAGGAGATATGTAATTGGCTTTCCTCATTTATGAAGTGTTATCGTTTGCACAATTTCAGATTTCAGTAACAACATATTTGACTGATAGGGGAAAACTAGACTTTGAGGGGACCACTTAATGGAACCATAGTGTGGCATCTTAGAATATTTTCTCGCAAGATATGATTAAATCTTTCTGGATAAGTTCAAACTGAGAAGAAACAAGATTAAATAATATTAAATATTGCAATGGAGTTTGGGACACTAAGGTTGATTGGGCTATTTGTTTTGTGATGTTCCCCAGGGTTATTTTGTTGAGAATTTGCCATTAAGTGGTCTAATTGTGTCAGTGGATGGGGGCCTTTTCAATTTGCATAATTTCCTCAAGGGACTGCAGCTGCTAATTTGGTGATTAATTATCCATATTACACATTGTTTATTTGACCATGCCTAGATTAATTTCTTTTTCTCAGCAAATCACATTTAGATATGAATTTGCATATCTTGATTACATTTTAATGCCTTGGCTATCATTGTCACTTCCCTGGACACCTCATCAGATTACAGAAGAGTGCTCAAGCACAGAATGATGGAATGTCTTAAATGACATTGCACATCACTGGACAGATAATGCACATGACTTATTTTTAATGAAGAATGTGTTTTTTTATAATCAAGTGAGTTATGACATCTCATGTACAGTATATTTTATTTTTACCATTTCCATTTTGCTATTATCAGCCAATTTCAAAAATGGTCTTTATTAACATTTTGAATATTGCTATTTGTATGTGTATATATATATATATATGTCAAAATATTTTGTTTCTATTTATCTATAATCTCATATTTTGTTGTCAGATACTTGCAGTCTGCATTAATATTCAAGGTCTTTAATTGGTTAATCTCCCACCCAATTTCTTCTAGCTTTGAAACCACTGGGTTTCTGGTGACATTATACCGTAGGTTCCTTACAGTCAAGGACTGTGTGTCAATTTATCTTTTATTTAATTTATCTAATAGAGTGTGTTTACTGTTGTTATCATTATTATAAAAGTAGATTGTAATTAATATTTATGGCTACACTTTACTGAACATTATCTAGGTCCCAGATAGTGTTAAGAGATTTACTTGTGTCATCTCCTTTAGTTGTTACACCATCTTATGAGAAAAGTATTATTTTCCTTGGTTTTGAAGTAAGAAAATAAGTTTTAGAGGCAAGCAGAAAAGAATTTGTTCGAGGTAAAGTAACTAGGAAACTGTATAGCCAAAAATAGAAACGGTCTAACAGGAGAGCCAACACTTTTAACCAGCTGTATGAATAGAGAATGCCAAGTGATAAATTCTCCTAACCAAAATGAATAAATGCTATTAATCAACAGTGAATGACTGCTTTTAATCAACTAAATGGGCACAAAACAATGAGTGTATTAA
Organism: Panthera tigris; assembly: GCF_018350195.1. Classification (NCBI taxonomy): domain Eukaryota; kingdom Metazoa; phylum Chordata; class Mammalia; order Carnivora; family Felidae; genus Panthera; species Panthera tigris. Next base: position 112,430,160 of record NC_056666.1, on the reverse strand, counting down.
TGGTCCTAATCAATGATGAATGAATGTTCTTTACTAACATATGGACATAGAACATTGAGGGAATGAATGAATGAATGAATGAATGATGGAATATTGCTCTCCTGTACCAGAGATATGGTCATATAAAGAAATTCAGTTTCACCCCTTCATCTAAATGACAAGGTAGGAACACACAGGGTCAGGTCCAAGGCCTCCCACACATGGGAGCTGGCCGGCTTGATATAAAGAGTATGTTATGGCTGGACTGCTGGAGTGAGAAGGAGGTATTATTCACCTCTCCCTTCATGCTGCAGTACCCCTATCCATCCCTGGATGTGATACAGAAACTGGGTACCCAAGAGATTTCCGTAAAATGTGGACTCTAGGCAGCATTTTGGTTTAGAAGACTGCAAGTAAGTAAAACTCTGTGGGTATATATGGGGAAGAACTTCTCGATGCACTTGACCGCTGCTCTCGTTTCTAAGAGCGGTATGCTTCAGGAACCTAAAAACTCATTCCCACATGCTGGTCCCTATTAAGCCTGTGTGCATTAACCATAGAGACAGTGCATTTTAACCATTTTACCAGGGCAGTTTGCACCATGTCTTAGCCATGCTAGGATGTTGAGGCAAACTATTTAACTTCTGTATACTTCAGTTTCTCATCTATAAAATGAGAATAGTAAAAAAAAAAAATAAATAAATAAATAAAATGAGAATAGTAATATTCAGAATATATTTTAAATTATATACTTAAAATATTAATTACATAATTATGTAAAATTAACATACCAATTTGCATATGTTGATAAAAATAATTAAAAATAATATACCAGTAATAACATTATGGAGTTCTTCTAACAAATGTTATTGCTTATCAAGTATTTAGACCTTTGCCAAGCACTAAATAAGTTATGTATTGTTATTGCTACCAAAACTCTTAACATTTTTTTAACAATTTTTTAAATGTTTATTTATTTTTGAGAGAGAGGGGGACAGAGTGTGAGCGGTGAAGGGGCAGAGAGAGGGAGACACAAAATCTGAAGTAGGCTCCAGGCTCTGAACTGTCAGCCCAAAGCCCGACGTGGGGCTCGAACTCACAAACTGTGAGATCATGACCTGAGCCAAAGTTGGATGCTTAACTGACTGAGCCACCCAGGCACCCCTAAAACTCTTTTAACATTTTTGTTGTATGCTCATGCTAACCTGAAGCTCTCCCAATTTATACTTAGATAGCCAGTTTAAAAAATTCAATTTCACCACCTGTACTTCCTGCTCTTTCTGGAATTCATTGCTCCTTTTCACCATATGAAATAATACTGGAATTAATCTCTGCATTAAACAGGCATTTATTAAACACTTTCTGCATGTAAAGGAACTTAAACCCTGATCTAAGGAAACTTGCGATCTAGATGGGACATTCATCAGCAAATAAATACAGAATATATTTTAAATATTATGGTAGTGGGAATCTAAAGTTCTCTAGAAGCTGCAGAAGGAGATTAATTCTGGGTTGGAAGCTGGGGAAGGCTTTACCAAAGACAAGCAGAAGGGGAAGGGAAGGGTACTCTCAGACAAATGTCTGTAAATATTTAGAATTTATGTCTGTGAATTTATGAGAAATCTGGGTGAGGTATCAGTAAAGTGTCAGCATTATTTGTGTTTGTGGAAAACTCTTTATCTTCTAAATTTGCAAAATAAACTTAATTCTGCTTTTAACTTTTAAAAACACATTGTTGAAAGAATGTCATACTAATGTTGAAATCTGTACAAATCTGTAAGAACATCTTGTAGATGAGGAGTATCACCATCTTTCTGCTTCTGCCCTATATTTCCCAGTGCCTTGACAAGTAGCATAGGTTGATGAGGGAGAAGGAAGCCGAGGAATTATCTTAGTCATCGAATGAGTTGGTAAAAAACCTAGGCTTATACTGACTCTGGGTTTATTACTGTTCTAAAGGAACTCCTCAAGATTTTATAAGTTGCTGAATGTAGCTAAAGATGATCATGAGTGGTGGAGGAAAGTTTAAAGTAATGTCTAGTTAACTTGAGATGAGGTATGATGGAGCATTTCTAGATAAGTAAAATGTCGCCCTCTCTGTCTTCCTCTTCTCCTCTCTGAATTTAAAAAAATGTATGTTTTCCTGTTTTTATAGAGGAGCTAGAAGCAAAGATATGTGCCACTTTGTTCTCTAGGAAATGCAAGAAAATATGCTTCTTTTCCAAGTGTTTTGAAAAGACCAAATGTGGAAAGTTCCTGGGGGATACCTGGCACTCTGTGGATGTTGATGTGCTATGAACTGTGTAATGGATTTCACTATATGTCATAGTAGAAAGGACCATCAGCTGAGAACCACAACATGGGTTTGATTTCCATGTGTTCTTAGACAAATTAAGCTACTTGTTTGGTCTTCCATTTCTTTACCTATAAAATAGGAATAAGAACACCTTCACAAGGTTATTGTAAAGACAGAATAAATGATTACTTAAAGGTACTCTATAACCATTAAGGCCTAAATTAAATAAAAAAATTAAATGTGTAGAGTAACTGTACAAAATGGATTGAAAGTGAGTGTAACAAATGGCTTTGGCTTTGATAGAATCCCGTTGAATCTTGACTTGACTTTAGGGTTATTTGGAAGGCTGACAACTCCTGTGAGCATTAATTTTCTTATCTAAAAATGGAGAGTTGTGAGGATTAAATAAAAAAAAAGTATGTGAAAGTGTCGTGTGTCCACTGCTGAGTGTAGAGTAGGTGTCCCCCACATAGTTCTTTTCTTCACTTTTTTCCCCTTCCTTCATCCTCTGTCCCTTCTCTCTACTTTTCCCTCCCTTTCCTTCTCCATCCCACCCCTCCTTCCCTTCCTTTCTTCTCTCCTTCCTCCCATTCTTCCATTCCCCTCTTTCCACCGTCTCTTCACAAATTCATGACCATGTATTATGGCCAATCTGTTACTAATAATTCGTCTCTTATTTAATATTTGTCTACCGTTTTTTACTCTACACCTCTTAAAAGAGTCGGTTTATTTCTCAAACACCTTTTAACCATTCTCAGGTTGCATCCTGTTAACCTCTGAAATACTCTTACCATTTATCATGACTTCTATTAACCCTGCAAGCTTCAGACAGGCTCAGCTTCCTTGTATCAACTCTGCCAGTCCTTACCTTCCAGTACCCAAGGCTAGTCAGCATAGCTGGAGGGTGTCACAAAATTCTGATGTGTCCTTTATGTTTTTCATACTTTGTCACATTACTGAAGCTTCATAGGTACTTAGTAATTTTTGTACACTCCTTACTGCAAGAGTCATAGTGACTGTTTCAATTTTCTTACAGCTTATTTATTCCATTTGTATGGCAGTTAGTATATTCTGCCTTATGGTGTATGTGTGTGCATGTGTGTGCACGTGTGTGTGATTCTTGACTGTACATTTTATCATATCTAGTGAATTTATATTCATGTATTTAACAAATATTTATTGAATTAATTATGTGTTAGACATGTTCTAAGCATAGGGAATTATTTCAGCAATATCCCCAATAAGCATGCTTCCTGCTTTTATGGTACTTATATTCTATCAAGGGACAGACAAAAAAAAATGTAAACAGATGAATAACCAAGATAATAGTAACTGAGTTAGTTATTCCCCCTCAAGACTGTGGTATTTCCTTTGGGAAATGGTGAAAATTACATGATTCTTGTGTGCCTCTAAAGCCATTTAGGGATGATATGGATATATTTGGTAATGCCTGTGTGCCCTACAAGATTATTACCATTATTGACAGTAACAGTGGAAAGAATCCTTGATTAGATGGTAAGGGACCTCAGTTCTAGCCAGGACTTAGTCATGAATACTCTCTCAGCCTCAGTGTCCTCACCTGTAAAATGAGAAAGTCAGCCTGGATAATCATGAAGATCCTTCCCAGCATAGTAGTGCATGTCTCTAAGGTCTATGATGTTGCTATTCATATGCAGAGGCCCCAATTGATCTGTCAAAGTATGCAGAGTATCTTTGAAAAGACACTGTAAATGTCTTCTGGGAAGTTTCATTTTAATAACTATTAGGACAACAGGAATACTGTGTCTTTTATTAATTCTGTCTGTTCCCTGGTGCTGATAGTATCTTCTGAATATAAATTGCACAATATAATATAATAAAGCATAGTATAGAATTGTTTTCATAATAGTGCATGCCATAGTACTCGGCCATAAAATAAGAACTGAAAGTACATCTTGTTCTGTAAACTCATAATTTTCGGCTGTCTAAAAACTGGGTGTAAAAAGGAAATTAATAAGGGAAAAAGATTTCACAGCATGCACACACAGTTATAAAAAAGATTATGTTCTTTATAGAAAAAAGAAAGAACCTTCATTCTCCTGGTATTTGATAGCCTAGAAAAATATTTGTGTATTTTAATCTTTGTTGTTGCTAGTAATTATCTGGCACATTTATTTATTCTTTAATTCTCTTAAAAAGTATTTGTTTACAAGTCACTGTGTATTCAACTCTACTTTCATATCAGCTTATGTATATTAAAAGAAAAGGCTTTTCTTTTAATACTAAAAATGTTTTATTATTTATTGTGTTATTATTTAATGTATTAAATGCATTATTTAATCTATTAAAATATAATATTAAAATGTATAAAATATGTATATTAAAAGAAAAACTCCAGAAGCTTGGACAACATGAGATTTTACAGTAAGGATAAGTGAACGTCCACTTGAAGTTGAATATGTTTAATTCGAGTTTTGCCAACCTGTGGGATTAGTTTAAAAATAATTTGCTCTCAGAGCACTGGTCAGTTATCTTTGAGCTGTCATTAATTAACATGCTCATATGACAGATTAAAGGTCCAAATTAGATGCAAAATGCTTGTGGCAATGCAATTCTGTCAATCAACTCTCTTGTCATTGGGACAGGAATTATTGGTTTGGTTTTTGTGGCTCTGGACGATATAATAATAACATTAATAATATTGTCATAACATTTGCCATAGGCTTTGTTCTTTCATCTCATAGCCATCATTTCACTATATTCTTGGAACAAAATGGGAGAAAATGGCAAAAGTGAATGCTTTCAAAATGCTAATGTGGAAGACTCACAGTTGCAATGGGTGTGATAAAGGCTAAGAAGGGGTGGGGAGGAACAGCACACTCATGTAACTAGTCTAGCCTTAGAAAGGCTTAGTGGACAAATTTACACATTGTGTGTTTTGACGGCCTAAAATTTTGAAAATAGGTGTGATTATCTGCATTGTACAGATAAAGGAATTAAGCCAGGAACCACATGAAGGTCACATAAGCAGAAATTATGACAGCTGGAGTATATAACCCCTGGTTCCAAAGCACTTACCTACTGCAACAGAGATTGCGATCCCTATATCATTCCCAGGTGCTTGTTTGCTGATGGTCATGGGGGAAATGATTAAGAGAATATGAGTAGATCAATAAAAAAGCAGAAACAGTGACAACTGTGTATACACAAACATACATACACATACCTGCATATATACACAAATACATATATAAACACACACACAGGGGTTCATACATACACATACATATTCTGCTGAGTCAGTGGTATAAGTACCATGGTATAAGATAAAAATGGGCTTTGGGATCCAGATGGCAGGATTTAGATTCCATTTCCCAGTGCATGTGTAGTGAAACTTGTCTCCACATCCTCTAGAACCTCACTTTCCACATCTGTAAAATGACATTAATAATGATAATATTCCCATATGTTGAATATTGCACACTCAATAATGTACTTGGAAGCTACTGTAAACATTAAAGGCTCTACCAGTGTCAGCAATTCATTTTAAAGATGGTGATTTATATGAAATTGTCAGATGCTGATATTAATCTACACGCCTCTATGCTCAGAGTCCAATCTAGGTAAATTTGATTTTTTTCTTTCCAAGATTTTATTTAAATTCAAGTTTCTTAGTAGTATTGGTTTCAGGGGTAGAATTTAGTGATTCATTACATACATATAACACCCAGTGCTCATCACAAGTGCCTTCCTTAATGCCCATCACCTTTTAGCCCATCCCCGCACTCACCTCCACTCCAGCAACCCCCAATTTGTTCTCTATAGTTAAGAGTCTCTTGTGGTTTGCCTCCTGCTCTGTTTGTATCTTATTTTATTTTTTCTCCCCTTCCCCTGTGTTCATCTGTTTTATTTCTTAAATTCCACATATGAGTGAAATCATATGGTATTTGTTTTTCTCTGACTTATTTCGCTTAGCATAATTCACTCGAGTTCTATCCACAGCATTGTAAATGGCAAGATTTTGTTCTTTTTGATGGATGAGTAATATTACTTTGTATATATCTACCACATCTTGTTTATCCATTCATCAGTCATTTGGGCACTTTCCATAAATTGACGATTGTTGACAGTGCTGCTATAAACATTGGGTTACATGTGCCCTTCAAAGCAGTATTTTTGTATCCTTTGTATAAATACCTAGTAGTGCAATTGCTGGGTCATAAGGTATTTCTATTTTTAACTTTTTGAGGAATGTCTGTACTGTTTTCCACAGTGGCTGCACCACTTTGCATTCCCACCAACAGTGTAAGAGTGTTCTCCTTTTTCTACATCCTAACCAGCATCTGTTGTTTCCTGAGTTATTAATTTTAGCCATTCTGACAGGTGTGAGGTGGTATCTCAGTGTAGTTTTGATTTGTATTCACCTACTGATGAGTGACATTGAATAGTTTTTCACGTGTCTATTAGCCATTTGTATGTCTTCTTTGGAGAAGTGTCTCTTCACGTCTTCTGCCCATTTCTTCACTGGATTATTTGTTTTTTTGAGTTTGATAAGTTCTTTATAGATTTTGGATACAAACCCTTTATCCAATATGTCATTTGTAAGTGTCTTCTCCCAATCTAGGTAAATTTGAAGCAGCAATAGACATAATAAAGAATTAAGTGAATAATTATATTGTTTTGTCATAGTATTTTCAAGATTCATTTTTTTCCTAACACGTGGAATCATTTGGATAAACAACATATTTTATGCTTAAGACAAGCTCTATGTTGCTAGACTCAGTGGGCGTTTCTCAGGCCTCATCTTACCCATCCAGATCACTCTGTCAGGAAAATATTTGCTGCATTTTGTTACCTTTATAGATACTCCTTCTCAAATCTTTATTTATTTATTTATTTATTTATTTATTATTTATTTTATTTTTAAATGTTTAGTTTTATTTTTGAGAGAGACAGAGCTTGGGTGGGGGAGGGGTAGAGAGAGGGAGACAGAATCTGAAGCAGGCTCCTGGCTCTCACCTGTCAGCAGAGAGCCCCCAACATAGGGCTCAAACTCACAAACCGTGAGATCATGACTGAGCCCAAGTTGAATGCTTAATGGACTGAGCCACCCAGGCGCCCCTCAATTCTTTTTTATTGATTCCATATCATCTCCCTGTCCTCTAAGGGCTGTGCCTCAGGGGTCAGGCCATGGACCTCTTTCTTCCCAATCTATATTTGCCCTTTGGTGGTCTCATCCACTCTGATGACTTCCATTGCCATTTAGATATTGAACATTTATTTCCTTAGCATGGACTTTAATCCTCAGCTCCACACTCGTATATCTAACAGCCTATTTGAAAGTCTCTGTCTTGAATACCAAAAAAGCATCTCAAATTTAACATGACCAAACTAAACTAGTGATAGGACAACTGCTTATTCCTACTTGTCCTTCAGTTTTCCCTCATTTAAATTAATGGAAGATAATTTCTTATAGTTGCTCAGGCTAATAATTTTCATAGAATCCTTGACCTATTTCTTTCCCTCAAATACCACATGTGGTCTAGTCGTTTGACTCTACTTTCATAATTTGACCAGTTCTCAATTCCAAGGCTGCCATCAAAACTATCCTCTCTTGCATCTTGATTACACAAGAACCTACCTGCTGTTTTGTTTCTACTCTTGTCCTATTCTGTGGTCTGTTCTCAACCCAGCCGCTAAAGTCCTCTTTCAAAATGTTGTCCAAGCATGTCACTTCCTTGCTCGAAACTTTCCAATTGATTTCCCATTGTGCTTAGAATAGAAGTCAAAGTCTTGGCAATGACCTACATGGTTTTCATTATTTACAGCATCCCTGGCCCCATCTTTCTGATCCCCTATTCTTTGATCTCAATTGGCTCCAGCCCCACTAACCCCTGGCTGCTCCTCAAAGTCCCAGGCACACTCCTTTGGGGTGCTTTCAGTCTCTGTTTTCTCTACCAAGAGGGATTTTCCCCCAGATATTTGAATATCTAGAACCCTTATGTTTTGTTCATGTGGTTCCCAAAATATGCCTTCTCTGTGAAACAGCCTTTGATTATTCTTCCTGCAATTACACTACACCTATTTCATATTCCTCTTTCTTGCTCTGTCTTTTCTCCTTGGCAGTTATTACCATCTAACAGCTTTATATTTTACTCATTTATTATGTGTCTTACCTCCTTCCCCTCATTCATAGAAACTAAGTTCCGGGAATATTTTTGTCTGTTTTCTTTACTGCAATATCCTTAGGATTTATAACAGTGCCTGGCATATTATAGGTGCTTAATAAATATTTATTGAGTTGATGAATTTATGAATTTGGTACACACACATGTCAATAACATATGTGTGGTATGTATGTATATGTATATATATGAATGATGTGTTGACACATGAGAACAAATCATACAAATGTGCCCTAAACTTGAATTATCTATATACATACCTCAAAGGTCTATTTTATTTTATTTTATTTTATTTGTATAGGCACTGTCTGAGGATAATTTGAATCAGAAAAATAGGGTACATTTTGGGCTAATGTATTCATTCCGTAAATCAAGGACTATGGACATGTTAGAGAGAAATTAGGATAATCTGGGCAAAATTAGTTGGTTATATTTGCAAGTATCATAGAAATATCACAGACTTGGGGTGCCTGGGTTGCTTAGTCAGTTAAGTATCCGACTCTTGATTTCGGCCCAGTTCATGATCTCATGGTTTGGTTCATGGGATTCAAGTGCCACATCAGGTTCTGCACTGACAGTGCAGAGACTGCTTGGAATTCTCTCTCTCTCTCTCTCTCTCTCTCTCACTCTCTCTGACTCTCTCTCTCTCTCTTTCTGCCCTTCCCATGCTGTCGTGTGTACTCTTCTCTCTCTCATGAATAAATAATCATTTAAAAAAAGAGAAATATCACAGGCTTAATTAGTCTTAACAATTCTTCCTAAGACTGCTCTACTCAATTGGTAGGCAAAACAAAACATTGCAAAATTTTATTGCTGCTACAATGTGAAGCAGAATTTCAGCATAGATTATTCAGTTGTGGCTCCAAGAGCAATTTGCTCAGTAGACAAGAAATGTAGCTGTTATGGCAAAAGCATGGCACATTCTTTGTGTAGCAATTAAGGTATGTATTTTTAAGTTGAAGTTAATAAAACAAATAGAGTAGTGTTTTTCCCCAGAAGTCAGTACCATCACAACCAATACTGTCCTCAAAAAAAGAAAAGAGAAAATATTAAGTTGATTTAGAAAAACCTTCAAGATGATTGAATAATAGGGAACTCACCAAAGTGGAAAAACACTTAAGAACTCTTTTAAAAACCACATATATTGGTAGGACTTATCATTTACTGTCTAATTCTACAGTAACATCCTATTTCTACTGAATGTTTGCCTTGTCTTGTTCTTCAATATATCGTAAACTTATAGAGAAAAAAAAACATAAGTGCAGGGAATTGGCTACTTTCTCATTGCCACTAGTGTCCACTCCAATCCCCTAGCATATTAAAGTAGCAAGTAAGAAGCAAAGAACAAGCCAGAGCTAGGATAAAATTCCAGCATGATCTTCTCTACATTATGTAGCAAACTGAAGATTTTCTCAAAAATCTCTATTTAGTTGACATAGAGGCCACTTGGTAACCCTGGGATAACCAGATTTAGGGTGCATTTTTGTTCTAATTTATTTATTCAATAAATGTTTTCTGAATTTCTAGGTTTTTTTTCCTGACATTATTTTAGGTACTGGGGATACTGAGGTAAACAAACAGACGTGAAATGTATATTATAGAGAGGTGGGTAGTCAATTAACAAGTATGTAACATTGCATAATATCAGGTGAATATTATTATAGGATTAAGAGAAAACAATAAAATAAGAACAAAACAAAAGGGAGTGTGCTCTTTTTTCATTTTTTATGATGTAGAAAGAAATGGTCTTTCCTAAGAGGAGACAGGGAGAATGGCATGGTGGAATTGTCCTTGGGACTCTCTGGGAAAGTATCCTCTAAGTTTCTGGAGAGAACACCAAGATTCTGGGAGTGGTGGAAGAGGGAAGGCAGGTTTGATTTGAAGACTATGAGGAAGCTGATGTGATGGTGCTAAGAAAGAGTTGTATTATGGAGGGTTTTCTGGCCATGGTGAGGCCTTTGCACTAAGTTCCAAATGACACAGGGAGCCATGGGATGAAGGACTATGGTTGGTCTTGCTAATCACAGTCTTGCTATGATCCATGATTTAAAATATAATTATGGCCATTATGTATGTGGCAAATACACTCTAAAGGATGCAAAATAGAATTGAGAAACCAAGTAGGAGGTGAGATTCCAGTGGTGCAGGGGAGACACGATGGTGGCTCGTACTGTGCGTGGTGGAGAACTGGGAGTATTTCAAAACAACATGAAGATAGAGCCCATGTGATTTGATGGCAAAATGTGGAATATGAAATGGGATGTGAGAAAAAGAGGGCATCAAGAATGCCATCTGTTTGTGACATTTGCTGAGGTAGAAGGCACATGGGGAGGATGAAAGTTTGGGGGATGTTGAAATCCATAGTTCATTTAGGACATGCTAATTTTGTTGTTAGTTATCCAAGGAGTAATGTTGAACTGGCAGATATAGAGATGAGAGTGATGTTCGGAGGAGGAGTAGACTCTAGAGGAGGAAGATACAAGCATATGGAGAAGAGAGGACTGCCAAACACACCTACCAGGCACAGATCCACTGGCTTAGTGCATTGTCGATGTCAGTTGGACTTTGCTGTCATGACCAGATTATGACTATGAGTGTTGGTCATTATGGAAAAGGGTCTCACTTATGATAAGAAATGTTGGAAAAATAAGAAGTTGCAAGTGGAGATATGATAAATTGAAGTGCTACAGGTTGCCTTGACGTTATATATAAATGTTATTTATTATTATTCAGTCCCCATTTTAAGGTTATGTTAAACATATAGTCCTTCAGCAACTAGTGAGCAGGCTTTAATTAGGCTATGGATATGCAATGGTAAAGAAACAGACACTGGGTCTACCAGTAAGCCCCCAGGCAGATAATAAATAAATAAGCAAACCAAATATGTATCTATATATATGTAATTACAGCTTATGAGGGCAACAGAGTACAAAGAAAGATGGGACTTACTTAAGTTGAGTGACCAGGAATAGTGTTTCAGAGGAAGTGACAAACTGAAATTTGAAGGATAAAAAAAGGTCAACTGTGTAAACACTGGGGCATGTGGGAGAGTGATCTAATATTGGAAAAGGAACAGTGTGGAAACATCCTGGGATAGGTGAATTAGGGAAAGATTAAGACATTTGTGGTGGACAGCAGAGAGACAAGTTAAGGAAAAAAATGGAACCAGGTGAGATTGGAAAGCAAGCAAGATCTTTAAAACTTGGTAAGCTTATTAGTGTTTCATTGTGGAAATAGAGCAAATAGTAAACAGTGGCCTTGAATGTATCAGTGTTGGCCTCTTCAGATCAGATTATTTTCATCCTTTAAAGTTCGATTCCAATTGATATGCTATGGAAGGCACATTCCCTATGGCCTTTATGACGAACTCTATCTTGGAGATCATTAGTCCTGATTGCTGCAGAACTACCATGTTATTAAAAAAATAAAATCTTGAATTGTAGTAAGTACATAAGTCAGAGTCAAAGAAGTCTGGGTTCATGTATTAGTAAGTAGTTACTGTGTGATCTTTGGCAATTAATCTCTCTGAGTCTCAGTTTCAATAAAATAGCAATAAAATAGGGATCATATTTACTTAATCAGGTTGTTGTAAGAATTAATTGAGGTGACATATGTCAAGCGTTTGTCATGGAATAAGGTCTCAATAAATAGAAGACTATTAATTATTATTATCACTACTCTTAAACTTACTGCTATCAGATAAAATCAGTAAATCAGTTTCTTCCTTGCTTTCGAATCTTTTTTTTTTTTGCTATAGCTTACTATAAGCTTAAAAATAGTAAATTCTGACAAAGTTTATTTTATATACTATCTGAGGGAGCCAACAGAATAATTGAGCACCCTATCCAGAGGGATGGCCAAAGTGTATAGTTTTGAAGGTGGTTATAAGATTCCTCCTGGGTTGGAAAGGGCGATTTAAAGATTTATACAATCCAGCTTACCACACACCTCTGTGTGTGTGTATAATTTTTCTTCTTCGAATCTTTCAATTGTATATTAGAGGAGTTAAAGAGGCAGAAGGGAAGCAGAGGAATTACAAGAGAATGTGAAGTATTTTTTCCAATTAAGTTTCAGAAGTAGATTGTGAAACTGTCATTCTGGGGAAAGAACAAAGACACAAAGACATTGTCTCCAAAGCTTTGTCCTTATACTGTAGTAAAGCTTTGGAATCAGAGCTGAAGCTATGAAGATATGGGGACCTTTTTTGACACTAAAGATAAAAGTTGGGGATATAAATGGAGGAATGACTGTATAAAGTCTTTCATAGAAGTTTTGTTTTGGCTAGTGGTATTTTATTTTATTTATTTTTTCATTTTTTAATATCTATTTATTTTTGAGAGACAGAGTGAGATAGCACGAGTGGGGGAGAGGCAGCCGGGGAGGGGGGTGCAGACACAGAATCCAAAGCAGGCTCCAGGCTCTGAGCTGTCAGCACAGAGCCCAACATGGGGCGCAAACTCATGGACTGCGAGATCATGACCTGAACTGAAGTTGAACTCAGCTCAACTGACTGAGCCGCCCAGGCACCCCTTGGCTAGTGGTATTTTAAAGTGGAGGACAACTCTTAAATTAAAAATAAATATTCATGAAAGGAATTAAGAGTTATAAACTTGTTACAAAAGGAGTAAGTCACAGGGATGACAAGTACAACATAGAAAATATAGTCAATAAGATTGTCATAACATTGTACAGTGGCAGAAGGTGACGGCACTTATCAGGATGAGCAAGAGTAATGTATAGAATTGTCAAATCACTGTGTTGTACACCTGGAACTATTATAATGTTTTATGTCAACTATAGTTCAATAATAAATTTTTGAAAGTAGACGTTCAATTGTAAGGGTTAATCCTAACATTTTAGTTTGGGGAAAGCAAATTAGTGAGTTGAGTATGTTGAAATTTCTGAGGAATTTTCTACATAGGACTTGGTCACTCTAAGGTATAGGGCAGGTAGGTCACCTTATGTGTGACTAGTACAGAAAATATACAAAGGAAGTGATCCAAAGGAAGTTGCAAACAGAGGAAGTTCAATTTGAGAGACACATCTCAATGACAGAGGTCTCCAAAAAAATATAAGCAGAATGGAAACTGTAGGATTTGGTATTTTAAAACAATTTTAAATTCTATTTCAATATTATAAAGTTTAGTGAATTTTTTATGTGCACACTACTTGTTAAGCCAGATATACACACAGATGAAAAAATTGTACTTGTCCAGGAGGAGACACTATATATAAACACATAATTATAATACAATGAGAAGCATGGACTGTACCTTTTGTATCTTCAGACTACATTCTAGAAAATGTCAGTGATTTAGTATTCTTAAACTTGGCATATACCTATATCTAATTCTTTGTTACATTAAAGTTTATCTGTACACCCATGTACAGGAAACATACTCACTTGTGTATGTATTATGGTGTCATGATGCCTGGTGATAATTGAGAAAGACCCTCTGGAAGTAGGATCTCTGACTTTATAACCTTTTTTGATGCTTATTCGCCACGTGATTTTGGACAAACTACTTAACTTCTCTGAGCTTTCGTCTCTTCAAATATGACACAGGGATATTAGAATCTATCCCATAGCCTATCCCAGGCATAAGATAATGCTGGTTAAGAATTTGACCAGTGCCTGACACAGGGAGTATTCAAGAAATATTAGCTATTACTTTTATGGTTGTTTTAAATCATTGCTTTATTTTTATTCTCAGCAATAGCAGAAGTTTTATAAAATCAAGGTACCTGAAATAGTAGCTTCCCAGTGGCTATTATCCTCCTATTTTAGAGGACACGTATTGAGATCCTTCCCAAACTTTCATTGTATCAAGAATAGACACATTTCTGTGGCCCTTAATAAGTGCCCAGCAGTGATCTAACTGCTCCTGAAGTGTTAAATCATTTATGAGACTAAAATTGAGATAGCAACTATTGTTATTATACTGTGTCACATTATACTAAAAGGGAAGCTTCTATACTAACTATTGAATGAGAGGAAAAGCAATTTCCAGAAAACCATTGCTGACAGGATAATCCCATAAATTCCCTCCCTCCCTCCCGTCCTCCCTCCTTCCCTCCTTCCCTCTTTTATATTGAAAAATGGATTCAGGGGCGCCTGGGTGGCTCAGTTGGTTAAGCTCCTGACTGGGGCTTACGTCATGAACTTGCGGTTTGTGGGTTCGAGCCCCCATCACGCTATGTGCTGACAGCTCAGAGGCTGGATCTTCCTTTGGATTCTATGTCTCCCTCTCTCTCTGTCCCTCCCCTACTCATGCTCTGTCTCTCTCTCCTTCAAAAATAAGTAAACATTATAAAAAAATTTAAATGGATTCAGATAACTACAACTTTCCTACTTTATTGCTAATAATATATCATAGACATTTTTTAGATGTTATTACCTATAGATCCGTCACATTATTTTTAAAGTTTATAGAGTTTTAATTTTGCAAGATGAAGAGAGTTCTGGACATGAATGGTACGGTGGTTGCACAGTGATATGAATGTACTTAATACCACAGAACCGTACCCTTAAAAATGGCTCGGTAGTGAATTTTGTTATGTGTATTTTACCACAGTAAAAAATTGGGAGAAAAGTAAAGGTTATAGAATTTCAAGACTACTAGATTTTGTTTAAACTCCCTCTATTGAAGGATATTTAGATTATTTCTAAACCTTCACTTTTATAAGCAATCCTGTAATGAATATCACAACAATTTTCTTTGAACACTTATTTTCTATAGTGTATGATAATAAAATAATAGGTACAATTTACTGAGAGCTTACTATGTGTCAAGCACCATGCTAAGCACTTTATATAGATAATCTCGTTTGAACCCCATACTAATCCTGTAAGGTTGATACTCCTTGCCCTCTCTCCAGATTTGACAGGTTATTCCTTGCCCAGGGATATCTGCTTGAGGTGGGAAGTAGGGGCTGACATCCAGCTTGAACTTTTCATCAAACCTTGGCTCAAGACTGTTTTTAGCAGAAAGAAGGGGCGGGGGGGGGGGGCATATTCTAAAATGCCCAAAGACACCTTCTGGTTGTTAAACCTTGTGTCCCTAACCTGCCTTTATCCTGAAGGAGCAAGCTTTTCTAATCCTGAGGCATTTTATGGACCAGCCACAGTCCTGTAGTTTTCTCTAACTTGTGTTGCAGAACCAGGATTAAATTCAAGAAGTCTCCATGAGGACTCTACACTGAATCACTACATAAATGAGTCCTGGAGGAATTAATTCCCAGGAGTGCAATTGCTAAGTCAAAGGGTAGACACATTGAAGATGTTGAGTTTCTTCCAGAAACACTTTTACCTATTTATCTTCCACAGATAGTTTCTAAGAATTTTTGTTTCCTCACACCCTAGGAAATCTTGGATTTCACAATTCCTTTTTATATCTGTTAGGGTTATATTATCATAGTGCAAAACGTTGCCAGACACAGCTACATTTTCCCCATTGTTGTTATTTTACTCAATCCATGATAACTGATACTTTTCGTTTACTCGAAATTTTGTCCTAAAAGCAAAAGTAGATGTTTAAAAATCTTGGAAAATTGATGTTGTGTTGGCATTGATTTTGCTCTGCCTGAGCAACTTGATTTGACATATGAAAATATAGCCCTTCTGAGCATACTTGATAAAGCAATTTGCTTATACAAAGACTTAGACTTGTTTGGATGATAGTTTGAAGTTTGTGAGAGCAGATATAGATACTTAAATGTCTTACTGTATTTTAAAAAGCTGTTTGATCCATCATTAGGCCATTTCCCTTGGTATAAGCAAAAACAATTTTATTAGAATATTTGCCAGTCATAAGCTATAGCTATGGACAGTACATGTGCTTTATATGAAGCTACTTCAAAGCCTGTGCTAATAGAATCATCAAGGCCCTCCAGTCCAGGCATGCTTGCAAATTGTTCATGCGTCATTTTGTCTTTTAAAATCTTCTGATGTGGAGAATGGAGAAAAGTTTGGAATCATTTTTTAAAGACTCATTTAGAATTTCATTCATGCAAATACAGATTTTATTTGTATTTTTCCCTCAAATGTTTCCTTTATTATATTAGCCCAGACTTTCACTCGTTTTAATCTAGTCCATGTTTTCCATTTTAATTCTTTTTACCATCTTTTGATGCCCAGCAAACATGTAGCCTCAAATAAAAAAAAAATGGATCTCACTCTCAGTCCAATGAAACAACTCTGGAGAGGTAGAAAAAGCAGAGGCCAGCTGTTCTTTCTTTCCCCTAGAGATCTACTATGAGTCCCTCAAAGGAAGAAGAATCACAGATCTCATCCTGACACAATCACAATTTAAACAGTAGCTAACACTTACTAAGTGGTACTAATAGCCAGGAACAATGCCAAATATTTTCCATGTATTTATCTCCTTTACCTTACGCATCTACTTTTCATCTGAAAAGTAGAGAAAATTGAAGCATAGATATGCTAAAAAAAACTTACCTAAAATCAAATGGATTTGAACCAAATAGCCTGGTCCACCTCTCCTAACCATTATTATACTGCAGAGAGAAGGTAGTTTGTTTTGGGTGAAACAGGGTCCACTTTTGACTATGTTTTCTGGAGACAAGTATAATTAAATGATATTAATATTTGCTACACCTTCTCCCCACCACTCCTGTGCTGCGAAGACTCAGCTCTCTGTGTTGAGAGAGAGAGAGAAACAAAAGGAAGAGATAAAAAAGTTATCAATAGATTCTGCAACTGGGTCAGGTTATGGCTTGGTAGCAGAAAGTAGCTGTCAGGAATAGGCTAGATCAACAAATTTTAAATGAAAAGAGGTGTTTAGCTTGATAAGAGAGTGGGAGGAGAAAAGAGAAAGAATACTGAAGGGTTCAATCAGAGTATATCCCATCCTAGCACAGGAGTGAGACACACTGTGTCTCCTAAGACACACTGAAGGAAGGCTAATTCTTTTTAGTGAGGCTTTCCAACAATTTCTGCATCACTCTGTGGAGCCTTTCTATCCATGCCCTAATAGTAACACCAATAGTATCAGTATTAGTGATCATAATAGTGACAGTGCCGAGCAGCCAGTAAAGCGCTCGCAATAGTACGAGCCTGGAATTGAGAGCCAGAAGATCCATCTCCCAAAACTATATACTTTGTTTTGTATACTACAACAAAACTTCTACTCACAAGTTTTGTGATCTTAGAGAAGTGAATCTCTCTCAGCCTTCATTTCTTAATAATGATATCCACCTCCCAAGATGGTTAGGAATAAGTGAAATGATTATTATAATCACCTAGAATATACTGACACATAGTAGGTCCTTAATATCTGTAATGTTAGTTTCTTTCTCTTTTTTCTATTCCCATCCTTTTCTCCCTCCTCCCCTCTCCTCCCCTATCTTCTTCTTTCTCTCCACTGTGGCTTTCAGTTTCCTCAATTAGAATAAGAAAAGCATGATGTCTGACAGTTTCTAAAAACATTATTCACTCCCCCATATTGGCATGCTGCTACCCAAATCTTCTGTACCATTACTCCCAGCATCTAATATAATTGCTTAGTGCTTTTTATAGGCTTGGTATGATCTTTCTACGGCTCTCAGGTCAGTCTAGGTTTATTTAAGAATCCCTTTATAACACATGTATTCATTTTGTCATTTCTTCAAAATATATGCCACCAGAGAAACCAAAAATTCTAAATCCGGTAACAAAAGCAAAATGTAATAAATTCCTTTAGGTTAAGACTTTTATTCTTATAAGCCTTCTTTAGAGGGTCCTCTTAAAACATTTATCTTTATCTTGAGTCTTAAGCACAAGGCAGTTGCCTCTTCTCATTTGGATACTGAACGAAGGTGAGTATTATGATTAGATATGTCCAGGAATCATAGATGGTGCTAATAAATGAAAGTTTTATGTCAACTCTTATGTTTGTGTTATTTCCAAAGATCAAGCAAATGACAGAGAGTCTGGGTGGCTCAGTCAGTTAAGCGTCTGCCTCTTGATTTTGGCTCAGGTCATGATCTCACGGTCATGAGGTTGAGCCTGTGTTGGGCTCTGTGCTAAGCATGGAGTTGTGTGGGATTCTCTCTCTCCCTCTGTCTCTGCCCTTCCCCTACTCAAGTGTGCGCTCTTTCTCTCTCTCTCTCTCTCTCAAAATAAACAAATGAACATAAAAAAAATCAAGCAAATGAAACAGTAGGACAAATGAAGTGTATCAACTCAGTTCTGATTGGAATGACACCATTCCTGACCCAAAACATAATCCGGTTACAAGTTTTATCCTGCCTCGGGTACAGAGATAGAGACTGTGGCAGTTAGACCCAGTGACAGCAAGCAACAGAAACTGATTCTAGCTAACTCAAGCAGAGGAAACAAATATCAGTTACCTGGATGACAAGAGAAATGGGAAGAGTGATGAAAACACTAGAAAATCAAGGTCCTATAAATATGAGACTCAGAAGATTTTTGAGTCTAGACAACTAGAACTAGTCAGATGAATTTCTTCAGGTGATAATTTTTCTTGCCCTTACATCACGTTTCTTGAGATTTAAAGTCTTGGGAGGGAGAATCTGATTTAACTTGCTTGGTTTAGGGGCACATTGAATAAGAGCCCCACTGTGTGAGTTCTTCCTGACAAGGACTCAATTATTTGAAAATATTGTTATAAAAATAAATTTATAGAGATTTTATAACCATTTTTAAAGATAAAGAACCATTTAGGCTTTGATTTAATGTAGAACAACATATAATAAAAGTTACCAAATATCCAGTGTTTTTAAGCAATGTTTAGTCATGGTAAAAATAGAAATTTATTTCATAATTCTGGCCTTGACACTAACCAGCTTTATGAATTTAGGTCAGTAACATTATTTTTTGGATATCTAATTTCTTACCTACTCAAAATAAGGAAATTGGGTAAAGATCTCTTTAAGGCATAAACTGTATAGCACAGGAATGATTCCTGGACTCCCACTTGGTTTTTCAACCCTAATCCAAACTGATAAGGTGTGTTAGTTTGTGACCATGCTTTCAAGCTTCAGCCATAGTAAGCTGGATTAGTGTCTCTTGATTAACTCATCTTGTTCCAATAAAAAAAAGAAGTTCCATAATTATTCTCGGCATGCATCCAAAAATATGCCTCACTATCCAGTTCCAATTAATAATGTGTGACTTGTTAAAAACACATTTTGTTCATTTCAAGGTTTTAATAGCACCCAGTTTCAACTTAGTTCTCTTGGGAAAATATTTAGCATGCATTTAGCTAGCTTGACACATACAACTAATTAATTTGTCTAAGGCAAACTATTATATGAATCATAAACAAGGAACTGAAAATTGAAATAAAGCCAGAATTAAAGCTTGAGGTACCTTATGCTTAATTAGCCTCAGGTTGTTTTTTTGGTCCCTGTTTCTATTAAATAAGATACATAGATTCATGTTACATCATTTTCAGATAGAAAACTGAAAACTCACATATGAAAGTGGGTGTTCTTTATGTAGTTTCAGAAATGGAAAGATCTTTCAGAAATCTTATTTTTAAGGAATATGTCTAAATGGCATAGATCAAGTGATGGTGGACAGGGTGACAAACTAACATGAGCTGGTATGCTTTTCTCCCCAGCACAAATCCAGAGAGGCACAGAAGCAGGAGGGAGATGATAGATTTAAGTAGAATATTTGCATTACAGACTTATTAAATATTCAATGGTTTCCATTTCTTAGCAGAAATATACATTTATTCAGAAAAAAAAAAACCTTGAAGAACAGAAGTTGGTTATATTAGCATAAAGAAGAAACAATTCCCTAAAGTGGACAAGGACCAGATACAATGAAAGAGAGAGAGATTTTTGTTGTTGCTGTTGTTGTGATATCCACCTGCTCCTTGCCTGTCACCGGTATTGCCTTGGGAAGATCATTGCCCAGTCAGTAATTAATGCAAGACAGAAAAAGAGCAGTGTGATGGTGGAATGGTATGATTGTATCATCTAGCTGTGGTGAGGTGAAGATAACAGGAAGTGTAGGAAGACTGACTGTCTATTGCCATTTATCACGTTTTCTCGCATCTTGCTCTAAACTTGAAAGTGAGAAAGTTATATCCGAGTTAGATAATATTGGTGGAAGCACAAGGAGTTTTACCTTGTAGTAAATTTAGGATAGATTTACCTGACATAGAGGAGTTTGTAAAAAACAGGCTCTCTACCTTGAGGCACCTCCATTCCCCAGTCCTAAACTTAAGGGAAGCTACTAAACAGGACCTGAGCTGCTTTAGCTACCTCTCCCCATACTCATCATTAACCCAGTGGCTGATACATCTAGAGGAAAATTGGCTACAGCAAAGTCTAACAATTTACCTGAGGAAGGCAGTCACTATAGAAGAAAGACAACATAGTCGACAGTTTGTATGAGAAGAAGCAGAATCCCTTGGCCAGATAATGAATTTAAAGAAGAAAAGAACAGAAATTATCTACAAAGAGATACAGATATTGGCATAGCAGGAGTAAGCAGTTATAAAGAACTAATTCAAAATACTATGTGTGAATATATACTAATTCTAACAAACAACTCAACTAATGGGTTTAAAAGCACAAAGAAAATAACCAAAGAATGAATTAGTGAATTGAAAGATCAGATTTAGAAACCCTTTTAATAAATCTTAGAAAGGGATCAGTAAGGGAAAGAGAGATGGAAAATGAAAATGCTAAGTAAAGACATATAGAGTCTAAAAGTATGAGCAGATATATAATTAATTTTCATGAGAGAGAAAAAATAAAGAATGAAGTAATGGGAAGAAATAGTTGAAAAATAATTTACACTGATTTTTCAGATTAAAAGAAGGAAAAAGTCATTTTAATGTAGCACATAGAATACCAAGCAAAAAAGAACAAACAGAACAAAGTTAAAAAAAAAAAAACTCTTAAAAAATTAAACTGAATTTTAAGCATACCAATAAAGGAAGGGATAAAGGGGAGGCACTAAGAGCTTATAAAAATAGATTTGGATTGGTATCAGACTTCTCAAAACCTTAAAAAAAATAAAAATATAATGAAATAATATTTTCAAAGAAAAGAAACTTTAGTATAGAATGTTATATTTGTCTAACTCTTCACATAAATGTGAGAATAAAATGAAATCATTCTCAGGCATCTAAGACCTCAGAAGTTTTACAACAGAAAGATTAATTTTAAAAGGAATCTTAGAGGAAGTATTTCACTAAAAAGAACAGCAAGAACTCCAGGAAGATGTTCAAAAATATATGAGAAATAAGGATGAGTAAATAATTTAGTAGAATTTAATATATTCTTTAAAAAAATATATCCTAAAAATGTGTGTAAATGATAATCCAGAAAATTGTGTGCCACAAACATGAGGTAGGTGTAGGCACATTCCTATGCACTTATCTTTTCCATGAAGAAGCTGTGAATAATAATACATTTAGAAAATTCATGTAAAATAGTAAACATGAGTCTTAAAGTCCAAAAAAATTTTTTTAAAAACATGAAAATATAATGTGTAACTTTCAAATGAACAAAAAACAGGAAAGAAGAAAAGAGAAATGGAGAATGGGATAAATTTGTCAAATGATATAAAATGTCTGAAGACCGTCATGGTACAGCCTTAATTGCAATAAATGTAAATAAGTTAAATTTAATGATCAAAAGAGTTTCTCGTATTAGATGAAAATTCCCTATTTAATCTCATAATTTCAGTCCCCCAAGGGGGAAAAAACGTTTTAGGCCGAGATTTGTATGCAGGAGGTTTACTGGGGTGAGCTTTCAAGAGCAGTAGTTGTAGAGGATGTTGTATGAATGAGTTATAGAGAATGAAGGAGAATTGAACACAGGAAGAAGTTGAGCTGTGATACAGTTTCAACAGAACCTTCAGCTGAATTCACAAGAGAGCTCTGGAGCTGGGATGGCCTTTCAGATAAAATTGAGGCAGTGGTGTTGGGACTTAACACCAACACACTAACCAGATGATACTGGATATGGGCTAACACCAAGGTGACATAATGTTGAATGAAGCAGCTCCCTTTGGCCAAAGGTAATTCCTAGACAGGGACTCAACTGTTAGTGATAGACAAGTAACACTGACAGTGACTAAAACAATGAATTTCTCAGTCCTGAAGAGGGGAAGGAGGGGTGCAACACTGTTTACTGTATAGTCCATACCTTTAGTCACTCAACATAACTTACTTCGTAAAATACCTTCACCCACCTAGAAACAGCTTCTCCACAATTCTAATTGGTCTCTTTTTCTGGGAAAACTCTTAAGAGAAAGGCTAGTGGGACAAACTATAGCCCCTGCTGCTGTAGTTATTTTTGGGACCGCAAATGATACTCATCATTTTCCTATACTACTGTTCATCCTAGCCAGTCCTCAAATTCATCCAGCATTTCTGTTAGTCTTGGTGATGCTAACATCTATATGAGATCTGAGTCTCTAGTTCAGGATATGTCTTCTATACTTTCTCATTTACTGTCAAGAATGATGAGAGCAGTACCAAGAAATGTCATTAGAGATCACTGGGTGTCAAACATATTCTGTCTGCCTCCAGGTTTAACGGCAGATCCTCATCCTCCTGATGATCAGGGTTAAAGACCTCCATCAGGATAGTTACTCCTTTCCTGGTCTGTTGGTGTTTAGTTATGCAACATCTGAAGTGACTAGGTGGCAGCCATGGCTTAACCTTTCATGGAAGTATTATGGCATTTGTCATGGTGAAGGTGTTTCCCTCAGGGAAACATAACCTCTAGATTGACATAATTTGGAGTTGCAGGGATGGAAATCATATATTCCCCAGATGGACTAATGAACATGATAATAATCTATTTCTATCCCTTGGTTTTTAAATTTATGTACTCTATTTGTTGAGGTTACAGCAACAAACAATTGCTGTTAATTTAGAGCATATACTGTGACCTGAAAGATGAGATTCTGTCTTTTCTTGGTATCACTCCCAAGCTGGTGCCTCACTTTATAAGTGGTGCAGTATGTGGTGGGACCAGTGGATCTTATGGTAATGTATTATTGCTACACCTTCATTGCTATGAAAGTAGTCCCTTGGACTGGAGTAGGATTACGTGGGATTCTTCATATACACTTGTTCCTCAGATAAGTTTGACAGAACAAACTTTGTAACCTTTAGATAGTGATGTGAACTGAGGCCCTGTAGGCAGCAGTGTCATACTTATGCAAAAAATGTGCGTCAGTGATTTACATTATTTTCTGCCTTTTACAGGATAGAAGAGAGGCAATGAAATCAATCTACTTCGCCACTAAGTGCCAGTTGGTTTCACTGAGGCATGGTACTCAGGAGCTCAGTTGTGGGCAAAGCAGACATTCTGCAGTGGCAGTGCCTAGATCAGATTTGGAGAGGAAGAGTCTATACTTTGGTCATAGATATTTTCCACCCTTATTACCATGCCTACCACTGTGCCAACACTGCGGAAGTTGATGCAGGAACGGATTGACCTCAACTGGCCAAGCTGTTTAGTTGCTTAGTGCCTCTTCCATGATGGATAGTCTGTGGTAGGCATTAATTTATCAGATGAAAAACCTCATGCTTTGTGACAACTCCTACGTGTTTATCCATGTGCCTCTTCTCAAGGCTTCCCTGCTTAGGGAGTATGAGCTATGCTAATTTTTTTTTTTCACTTCATTCCCCATATGAAGCCTCAAGGGCATTCACCACTGTCCATAAAATATTTATATATACATCTATATGTATATGTACATATAGATGTATATATATATATTTATATGCATTTATTATAGATTTATAATTTGTTTATATATTATATATAATATATAATATTTATTTATATCTTTATATATATAATATATTTATTTATATTATATATATAGTAACCTCAGGCCAATTTTCATTCCACACAAAATGAATACTTAGGCACATTGTCCAAACCTCTGGTCAATGGCAGGATTTCTCCTCATTTCTGTTTCTCAGGGCCATTGGGAGTGGGGCTATAAAGTAGCTGTGGTACATTTTTTGGCTTTAATCAGCATATTGAGCCAAGACATCTAAGAGCCAAGTTCAACACGTTTTTAATTATTTTTAAATATTTTTTTTAATGTTTATTGTTTCATGTTATTCATTTTTGAGAGAGACAGAGCATGAGTGGGGGAAGGGCAGAGAGAGAGGGAGACACAGAATCTGAAGCAGGTTGCAGGCTCTGAGCTGTCAGCACAGATCCCCATGCAGGGCTCGAACCCACAAACCGTGAGATTATGACCTGAGCTGAAGTCAGATGCTTAACGGACTGAGCCACCCACGTGCCTCCATGATCAACCCTTTTTAATCTATTGACTGGTAAAAGGGTTTCCTTACCTATGTGAAATTAGCGTAAATAGAGAGAGAGCTGTATGGATGGCAATGGTGCATGACACGAGAAGTGTCTGGGCCATTTGCTCCTGCAGCTTGCTTGTCCTCTCTGTTGCAGCCAGGGCTCCATCTCAGATGTAGATACCACTTCCATGTGACAGTGGATTGCTGTCAGGTCCACACGGTTGTATAACTTGTTTCTGACAGAGCCCAGCTTCTGATGGGCAGTTTGGCTGGTTGTTTCCTGATATCCCAAGGCTAGGTGTTCCTGCTCTACTGGAGCACAACAGCATTCCAGGAGCTCTGTTTCAAATGGCATGTGATTTTCTGCTATGGTTCTCCAAAGTCTTGCTTCAGAACCCTAAGGATCCAATTTGTGATAGTCCTACTGATGCTCGACATAAACTCTACAAGGCATCTTTTATATCACAGATATCTCTAATACCATAGATTCTCCCAGTTTGCCCAAGAGGCAGAGATGTTTGCACTGTGGCTTGCACTTGCTGCAAAGCCCATCCCTACTCTGGGCCCAATTGAAACTTGACGGCCTTCCATATCACTTGATAGATTTTTGTGTTTCTTTCTTTTTATTTATTCACATTGAGTCATTTGATGGGAGATAGGAGATGCAGTAAATTGTCTTTTGCTTTGGAAGGGATGCCCAAATATTCCCCAAACTAGCATGCCTCTCAAATCTTCACTGATGTGGTAGGCCCATGCATCCTCTATAGCACATTTATCTTACCAAGACCTTAATGTACCTGCCATTTCTCACTTATTCAGTATGATTAACATGGCGTCATTGATAGGATGCACTATTATGGCCACACAGTCCAGGTTCCTTCAGCCTCTCTTATGATAGAGAGTAAAAGAGTTAACATGGAGTTTCCATCCCATGTGAAAGCAATGTGCTTCTGACCCTGCTTTTCTGGTCCTGGTTCCCAGTAAGGATGGAAAAGAATGCATATATCAAATAGATGGCTGCAGACCATATGCTGAAGCTATATAAATCTGTTCCAGTAACTCACTGCATCTTTAACAGCAACTACTAATTTTTGGTGGTATTTGATAAAATTTGAAGTAGTCTACTATAATACACACACACGCACAAATCTGTTTTTTAGAGACCAGACTAGTTTTGGAGATATGATCAGAACCATCACCTCTGCATCATTTAGTTCCTCAAGGGTGGCACCAATCTCTTCCAGTCCTCGAGATACAATATCATTTTGCATTCACTATTTCTTCCAGGTTGGGGGGGGTGGATTTTTAGTCTTCATTTTGGCTTTCCCCAGTCTGATGGCTCTTACTCCACACACCAAGTAACTAGCATGACAGCTCAGCCAACTAGCAAGTGTGTCTATTCTAATTATTCATTTGGTGATGGAGGAAATGACCACTGGGTGGATCCATGAGTTCAGTGGACCTACTGTGAGCTGAACATAGATCTCTGTTCATTGGTCCTCATATATCCTTATTCTTAAAGTGACATCATCATCATGCTTCAAGTTCTTTAAGTATTGGTATAAACTCAGGTCCTGTGGCAGACATTTTCAAATGTCTGAGCAGTCTGACTTCTCCCCTTTCCTGGTGTAGTTACCTGCATCAATGATCATAATTTCCTTTGGAGACGTCCTGAAGGAATAATTTAGAATGTACGCTTGTAGTAGTGGTAGAATCCTTCCTCCTGAGCACCTGGCCTCTCCTTCACACATTAGGTCCTGGGTCTAAAATCTGGCTTAGATCTGTAAAGTGGTAAGGGTTCATGATTTTCATTGGAGCGAATTCCCTTGGCTTCCTGATAATCCATCTTTGAATTATTTTGATTTTGTAGATTGAGAAATAACTCTTGCAGGTTGCCAATACATCTTACCTCTAGGGCACTGTTTTCTATATAACCATGACCATAGTTCTCTGTAGGTCACCACCACCCCCATTTTCTGGCTGCCATTCAGACTTTGTTGCTTATATCTATAATTGCAGCCACCTGCTTTCTCATAGTTAAATACCACCAGCTGGTTTATATTATTTCGAGATCTTACCATGTCCCATTGATATCAGTTCTGTAACAGCTTCTTTCACCACCAGATGGCAAGCTTCTTAGTGACGTCAGTGCCCCTCTCAATACTACATTCCTTAGAGATTTGAAAAAGCAATTGTCTGGGCTTTCCTATGGAACGTTGTTGAATGATAGGTCTCCTAGCTGTTCTGGTTATCATTGGTAGAAGCTGTAAGCTGAAGAGGACTTGTCATGGATATAGGTTCAGGAGAAGCCAGGAACTCCTAGTGAATGCAAAGAGCAAAGGTGGAAACAAATTACATAGGTAGAGGGGCACCTGGGTGTCTCAGTCGAGTGTCCGACTTCAGGTCATGGTCTCACAGTTCATGAGTTCAATCCTGTGTCGAGCTCTGTGCTGACAGCTCAGAGCCTGAAACCTACTTCCAATTCTGTGTCTCCCTCTCTCTCAACCCCTCCCCCACTCATGCTCTGTGTATGTGTCTCTCTCTCTTTCTGTCAAAAATAAATCAACATTTAAAACAATGAAAAACCCCCAAAATTTAAAAAATTATATATGTAGAATTATTTGGAAAACAATAGACACTATTATGCTCAGTAAATTAGTTCTGTGTCTTTCTTTACCTCCATTAACATATGCCCAACTGACTTTAGCCAATGATGCTAACAAAGAATTGAAAAAAAAGAAAAAGAAAACACATCAAATTTAGAGCAGAATCCTTGTTAATGCTAAACCCAGATTTTCCAATGATTTATTTCTGTCAGTTATTAAAATTTGTAAATATTTTCTGTTAGGAAAGAATGTATTAACTCCATTTTAAACTCCCTAGTAAAAAGTCAAAACCATTTTTGTTGGTATGTTTTCCCTCTTGTTCACTTAACCCAAAGTCACAAAAACTTTTTTCCTATATTTTCTTTTAGAGGTTTTATAGTTTTTGTTTTCACATTTAGGTCTGTGATCCATTTTGAATTATTTTTGTGTATCATTTGATGTAGGGTCAAATTTTGTTATGTTTTTGCATATGAAAATCCAGTTGTTCTAGTATCATCTGTTGAATGGACAGTCCTTTTTCTACTGAATATTCTTATTTGTTGAAAATTAATTGATTATATATGTGTTGGTCAATTTCTGGACTCTATTTGTCACATGGAGTTGTTTATCCTCATGTCAATAGCATACTATTTGGAAGCTTTTTCTTTTGGGGGTGTTTATTTGTTTTTCTTGTTTAATTGCTCTGGCTACAACCTACAGTACAGTGTTGAATAGGAGTGGTAAAGGGATATTCTTGCCTTGTTTTTTTCTTTTTTCTTTTTTTCTTAGAATATAAGTTCAGTCTTTCACAATGAAGAGTGATGATAGATGCAAATTTATTTTATTTTTATTTTTTTTTCTCTTTTTTTTCTTGTTTTAATTTACATCCAAATTAGTTTTAGATACCCTTTGTTAAAGTAAAAACGTTTCTATTCCTAGCTTGCTGACAGTTTGTTTTTTAAATAAAGAATGGATGTTGGATTTTGTCAAATGATTTTTCTGTTTCTAGTTCAATGTGTGTGTGTGTTGTTGTTGTTGTTGGGTTTTTTGTTTTTGTTTTTTTTTTTGGTCTATTGATATAGTGAATTACATGTGTTTGTTTTCCAGTGTTAAAGTAAACTTGCACTCTTGAGATAAACTCCACTTTGTCATATAGTATTAGATCAATTTGCAAATATTTATTAGAAATTTTGTATCTTTGTTCACAAGAGATATTGGTCTGTAGTTTTCTTTCCTTATAATACCTTTCCCTGATTTTGATATTAGAATAATACTTGTCACATAAATGAGTTGGAAATTTTTTCCTCCTCTGCAATTTTCTGGCAGAATTTGCATAGAGTTTGCTATATATATATGCATATGTAATGTGTGTGTATATATATATGTGTGTGTGTGTGTGTGTGTGTATACACATATATACATATATATACACACACACACATACACACACACACACACATATATATATATATATATATATATATATATATATATATAATGTCTAGCAAACTTAATCAGTGAAAGTATCTGGGCCTAGAGTATTTTTTTAGGAAGATTTTAACTTGAAATTTGATTTCTTCAGTAATTATTGGACTATTCAGATTATATGAGAAGATTCAATTTACAATATTGTCCAATGATAGTCAGTTTTTCCTGAGGGGGAAAAAAAATGGGTAACAGGTGAATTCTGTAGCATTAGAGACTTAAAAAAGAGGAAATAGAAGGTGAAAATAGAATAAAGCTAATTGCAATAAGATTTTGTAAAAATTTACTTATGAATTATGGCAATGGGAAAAAAAAGTATGTCAAAGCATTTTCTTAATCTAAATACATCTAAGTTTATAAGGTTGGTTCTTTCAGATTTTATTAATTTATATATGTCATATAAGGTTTATAGAGATGGATAGGTCATGATTAGTAATACATAATATTTCATATTAGTACTGTTATGATCAGGATAATATAAATGTCAGGAATAGAATTCCTTTATTCATGCATTTATTCACAAACTCATTTATATATTCATTGATTCGGTTTCTTAATGAATTCATGAGCTTATTCATTCCCACATATCATTTACTGAAGGTCTTTTATGTGCCAGGCACTATTTGAAGCCCTGGAAATTTGGCTGTGAACAATGAAGACTAGCATAAGTAAACAAGACCATCTCGGATGACCATTAATACTGTGATAAAAATAAAATCAAACAATGGGAGAGAGAATGACCTAGGGGCTGCTTTTGATTGAGAGGCCAGAAAGGTATTTAATGAGGAAGATGGAATTTAAGCTGACCCCTCAGTGACGAAAAGGAACTTGTCGCAAGCACATTTAGAGGACAAATAATTTATGAAAATGAAACAATTCATTAATAAAACAACATGATACAATGAGCTGGGCCTCTTTGAGGATCTCTGAGGCCAGTGGAGCCAGAAAAGACTTCGGGGAATACAGTCAGTGGAAAATGAAGTAAGAGAAGTGGAAAAAGTCTACATGTCTACATGTAAGGCACCTTACTTTAAGAGCCTCATGGAGCCTCATGGAATCCTCAAGGAGGATTCCTCATGGAGGAATCTCATGGAGGGTGTCAAGCAGGTTAGGGGTGTGTGATTTATATTTTGAAAGGATCACCCCAAATGTTCTGTGGAGAACAGACAGGGATAAGAGTGTGAACAAGGACATCAGGCAAATGAATGCTGAAGGCTTGGGCTAGAGTGTTGGTAACAGAAATGGAGACAAGTCAATGGATATGTGCCACACTTTGGAGGTGGACAGGGTGTGCTCGTAGATTGGATTAAGGAGTTGGGTAAAGTTTCCCTCTGGCCGATTTGCACATTTTTGGCCTTGACAACTGTGTGTGGTGCTCTCATTTCCTGATAGGAAGTGCTGAGAAAAAAGACATTTTGAGAGAGTGAAAATTAAGATGTATTTTTGGATATCTTAAATTTGAAGTATCTAATAAATATTCCAGTGGAAATGTCAAATAGGCATTCGTATATATAAACTCAGAGTTGAGAGGGATGACATTCATTAACTCATTCACTCACTCCACAAAAAAGTTAAGAGACTATTACATATGTTGGGTAAGTGTGCTAGTGTTGGGGATGTTAATATAAGGAAGAAGTAAGATAATTCCTCACCTTAAAAAGTTTATCTTCTAGATGGGGAGACAGATGTATAAATGCATAATTACAATGCAGTGTGACAAGTACTATAATAAAGAAAGAAGCAAAGCACTTTAAATATCAGATGATGGCACAATCATTTCTACTTGAGGGAATTGGTAAAGGAGTTGCTAACATTTTGAAGTTGATAGTACTCTATTTTTAGTACAAAAATGATGCCGAATTACCAGAGTCAATTTCTGTAAGTAATCTTGTAAATGTGTATGAGATCTTTTAAAGCTAAGCTTATTGTCTTCAGAAAGACACAATGGGGGATCAACACCAAATACACATAGAGATAAATGGAAGAATTAACACACCACATACACTGAAAGTAAAAACATTTTGCACGTCACATTTGTTTTATTTGTTCTTTCACCTTTTTTGGATAACGTATTATCCAATGAAAATAATTCAATGGACATCAGTTTTTTTCTATCTCCTTCAATATTGTCTAGGCAAGTGGCAATTTTCCAGGTGAATTTTTAAAAAATAGACCTAAGTGCCCACCTTCTCCAGGCAGTTTCTTGGCAACACATATATATCAAACCTTACTTTCAAGTGCTTGCTACTGTCATCATCTACTCTACTTAATTAAGGACTTTGTTGACTTCTGGTCCCACTTCTGTCTGTTCTTTCTTCACATATAGCCTTGAACGGAGCAGGCAAACTACTAGAAACCAAAAGTTTAATTGTTTCTTGCACCATCCTGGAAACTGAGTGTACAAGGAGAGACAGGTGATTAGGTAGATAATTTTCCTCAGTCAGATAGGTTATATATTCCTAGCACAGGGTTAAGAAACAAGGAAGCTCTAAATATAGGAAGTGAGAATGGTGAATTTGCCAGTTTTCTGGTCCCCCTTCAGGTTTATGATATAAAGTCTAAAATTAAGGCCCAATAGTATTTGTGCCTTGACATCTGGTGAAACCATGAGGGCCTCAAAGGGCCTACCCACAAGTTCCCTTCCCAGTTCTGCTCCCATGGATAAGATACCCTCACCAAACAGCTTTCCTTGTCAAGGGGACCAAGTGAAGTACCTACTAATGCCTGAGTACCTGGTTTCAGTGCACTGCCAGTCCATGGGAGTATTCAAACAAGCCAGTCACATCTTCCCACAGAGCCACAGGTCATCCCACCCTCTTGATATTACAAAGCCTGCCTCCCATAGGCCCCAGTCGTTCACTTTGTTCCTGAGCACAGCCCCCATGTAGCCCTGCTTTGCATGTGATGTTTTCCTCCCCTGGGCTGTGAGTATATGTGACTAATAAACTGCCATCTAGCACGTCTATCCCATGTCAGGTGTTGTGCATATGGCCATCCCTGCAACCCTAGGGCAAGAATCTCTCACTCATGCATGGGGCAAATAGGAGGTAATTAAAACAAGTTGCTACTAGGGTACACAGTTCTTTGGCCTGGACAGGAACAGAGTACTCTAAGAACTGGAAGGGCATGTTAATCCAATAAGTATAGGTTGATGACAGCTAATTTTCAGCATAACCACAAGAAATAAATTGCTTTCCTTGCCATCCTAACCTTTCCTAAGTGTTTTTGGAACTTGATGTTACATGTCCACAGCTCATGCTTTATTTCTGACTCCTTGTCGTTATCCTCTGTTCCACAGTTTGGTTTGATCCTCTACCTGTATCAGTGTCTTAATCCCCAGTTCTGCATGGGATTGGTTCCTTTTCTAATTATACCTTTTTTTTCCTGCCTCCTTACACCGTGCTATGATGGGGGTACAGACACAGGACTTCTGTGAAAGCAAACCCTTTTTATCCTCTCTTGGCCTTTGGCTTCTACAACTGTGATCCTTCAAGTTTTGACTGGAGTCTATTCTTTGGTCTTCAACTCCTGCCAAATTCAGTAGTTATGATGCTCGCATGTGGTCTCGTTATTTTGTTTGGAGTAGTGTCCATTTTTAGATCACCAGGCATCTTTCCTTTCTGACAACATAAAAACTCCACCATAAATCAAGCGTAAGTAATAGGCATTAGGTTTTGTATTTTTGTTGTTAGTTTTGTGTTGTTGTCTCCTCTTCGGATTAACACAGTGAATTAAAAGTTAACTAACATCCATTATCCACATGGGTATGTCTGCGAACAGTTAAACAATTGTCTGTGACACAGTCACCGTTGCCTTCAATCTCCAAGTATATGGAGTTTTTCAGGAATAACTATTGATGGGATTAACTTTGTAGCCATTTTTGTGTATATGGGTAGCCACTCTGTGGTCACACATGTGCAGGTACACACACACTGGCTCATCCCGCATTTTCATGCATGCAATCGATTCCTTGTTTGTTTCACCTTGTCTCTTCCCCAGTGCAAAAATATTCCATTTCCACTGGACTCTGATGGAAAATGTTCCCAAGTGAAAGGGAGGAGCACTTGGTCATCCAATGAACGGAAGCTGCATTGATAACACATTCAGAGTTGTCAAGGAGAAGGAGATTGATTTCTGAAAACGGAATCAAATGGCAGCTGAAAGTGTTAGCTTCAAAACTCTCTCCCCCTTCTGTTTGACATCGATCTTTCCTGCATGTGCCAGCTCATTATCTCATGGGCAGAGGGGAATTGCAACTTGACTTCATCTGTGGCACTTTTACAAGGGAGAGCGGAAGGGCAGACTGTCTGGTACAATGCTCTGATTGACAGAGGTTTGCAGCCCACAAATGATGGCGTGATATACTCATATGGGAAGAAAAGTATTTATTGATGTTAGGACTAAAGCTACATTTAAATAGCTGGAGATCATGTTATAAATGGTAAGAAAACCCACAATGGGCAATTCTAGTCTAGGCTAGTGTTTAAAAGAATAGGCTTGCATTAACATGGCATTTCCCAGCTCATATTTTGGTCTGCCCTGAAGCTTGAAGACAATTTAATTTCAGTTGGCTTCTTTGTAGTGCTCTGGTGCATTTCCAAGGACAGATTAGAGACAATTCTTGGGCTGTGGAACATTATCACAGTTACCCAAGTTAGGACCTGGTAATTGGTACCGATGAATGAATACATTTACTCTGGGAGGTTTCTGAGATCAAATAGGTCTAATGAAATTGCTTTAAATGGATCCTTCACCTCATTTTAAAAAGTTTGGTGGCCCCGTCAATTTACTTTGAAAGGTTCTTTTGGTCTTCTGGAGAGATTGGTGTATACATTTGTTTTTGATAATATCCAGTGGATGTTTCTCTGTGTTGCACGTATGTCTGTCTGTCAAAGTGTGCTCTCGGTGTCTGGGAATTGTGCACCCTAGACTTTCTGCATTAATGTTGGAGCGAATACAGCTTTACTGAAACAGGAATCCTGTGACACGTGGAGCAAAGAGCTCCCTGCTTCTGGGCAGAGTGTACTAAATAGTACATCAAAATACACTGCAGCCTAGGCACTCTGAGGGTACAGATATGGTTTTAAGGAATAATCACAGAATAATTCTCTTGTCATCTTGCTGTAAACCTTACTTTTTGAGGCACACCTCACATCTTCTGTTCAGTTCTCAACCATTCTCTGACTTCTGTGCCGCCAACATAACACGATCCTTACTCTCAACAGGTGAACGTGTCTGGTACCTAAACGTGTCTCGTGCTTTTTACGCCTTATGGTCGGAAAAAGATAAAGGCCATAACAAGTGGAAATCCTCACAAATTCCTCTCTCGCTCCCTTAGCAAAACCAGTTAAAGGGGGGCTCATACTACTTTGCCCTTCCTTGTCCTCTGTTTGCTTTCCACCCAATCTCTTCTACTAAAAGTCTCCCATTAAAATCAGCAATGACTTTCTAGCTGGTAAATTAAAGCACCACTTCCCTGCCTTGCTCCATAGCATTTGACATTACTGTTTACCCTTCCTTTCTCTTCTTTTTCTTCTCCCTTCAAACCCAACAGACCATTCCCTCTTGTTTTAACTTGTTTCAAATTGTTTCCCCCTGATCTCTCAGATTGTTCATTTTTGTTTGCTCCAGGGACCCCTTTGATTCCACATGCTTGGGATAGAGGAGAGGGGATACAAATATTCTTGGAGTCACATAGCACATGGGGCTGGAGAGTTCACCCTCATCCCTTAGTGTTGGCTCTCCGCTCTGCCTCCTGTCATGCTTGGGGTATCGCCTCTGCTACCATTTTGCCTCCAATTTTCTAACCAGGCTTGGGTATAGAAAGTGGTCAACTCATTACCAGGTACATAGTGAGTGCTTAATTAAAATCAGCTAATTATGGATGGATTTAATTATCTAATACAAATATTTTAAACTTTTTTCTATAACATGCATTTTCCATTAATTCTCAATAATGCTTCCCCCTTTTTATTGTTTAAAATGTTTATTGATTTTGAGAGATAGAGAGCACACACAAATGGGGAACAGGTAGAGAGAGAGAGAGGGAGAGAGAGAATCTGAAGCAGGCTCTGTACTGTCAGCACAGAGCCCGACATGGGGATTGATCCCATGAACCATGAGATCACGGCCTGAGCTGAAACCAAGAGTTGGTCACTCAGCTGACCGAGCCAGGTGTCCCAATGTTTCCTCCTCTTAAAAACAATTTAATTTATACCCAAATTAATACCACCTATAAATTATTCTGTGTTAGTTTCTTCTTACTTCTATATTAAGTCATTTCCATTTTTGGATTTGGGCCAATAGTTCTTTATGTATTTCATCAGAATTCCAGTAAAGCATTTTGATAATTTCATATTTAATAAAAAATAATAATACAATACAGGGCAGGAGTCAGAAGAATTTTATGGCAAAGTTAAAAGTATTTCTGAAATGAGGTGGGATTCAAAGTCACATATTAGCTTTGGTTGGGCATTTAGTGGAGTTAACATTTCAAATCAACAGTAGAAGTCACCTTGTGAAGCGTTTGTGGCTTTAATTTTCATCTCAAAGATAGGATTTACTGCCAAAGTTTTTGAAAAGGTTGCCAGTGAGACCAAACAATGTGCCATATCCTCTGACTGGTATAAGTAGGCGATGGATTTGAAAAATGAAAACAAACAAACAAAAAACCCAAAAAACCCCCACCTCATTGATAAATGAAGCAATGAGAAAATATGTAAGATCTGGATTCAAGTTATACCGCCAGCATTCATTGCTCTCAGACAACTCACGTAGCTCCTTAATTAATGTTTTTTTACTTATTTTTGAGAGAGAGTGTGTGAGCAGGAGAAGGGCATAGAGAGAGAGAGAATCCTAAGCAAGCTTTGCACTGTCAGCGTGGAGTCGTATGCAGGGCTTGAACTCACGAACCATGAGATCATGACCTGAGTGGAAAGAGTTGGTCAACCAACTGAACCACCCATGTGCTCTTCACTTAGCTCCTTTAAATGGGACCCTATAAGTTGGGAACTGGTGCTGGAAAGTTCTTTGTGGATAGAACCATTATACATATGTAAAGGATTATTTAGACCATCCTGTACCCAATAAATATCTATTACCTGTTGGCTAAATTGAATTGTCTTTTTTCTAAAAGACAACGGCTCATGGACCAGGCAGTTCAATGCCATACTGCCTGGGACAGACATTCCTATTATATTAACTGTTACTTTATCTCCCCAAATTTTACATTACTCATCTGAAAAATGAGGCCGTTAATGGTACCTCCCTCAAGGGAGAGTTGTAAAGATTACTTCAGCAAATACATGTACCCAGCTGGCACTCAACATCTCTGCCTACCTTTCTGGTCTCATTTCCCATAACTCTTTCTTATGTACCTTAGAAACTTTCCATACTGCACTGTGTTCGTGTTCTAGAATACCATCCTCACTCACGCCTCCCATACTTTTGCATATTCTTTCCTTTTCCAGGAATATTGTTCCTCTCATACTCCTTCCTGCCCACACTCTTCTTGCAAAAAGCCCATGTACATCTGTAAAGATAATTCCTTCCTCCTTCAGGTGCTTGTCTCTTCCAACTCCCAGCCAAGTAGGCAAGAAGTAGATTACTGTATTGAATCTACCTCTAGAGTTATACCTTTCATTCCAAAGCAGCACTTGGCTATGTGAGCAATATTTTCACTGTAGTTTTAAAACTCGTACACAAGGTAGGACATCACACAATGTCTGCCACTATTTTTGCCCTATCTTCTAGGATATCTCTTTTATAGTGCTAATGTTTGAAAAATACTTGGGAAAGCACTGTTAAAAAATAAAGTCATATATAAAAATCATAGACATATACTACTAAAAACATCATAGGAGTGTAAAGCCCTAGAATGATGGAAAATGATTGAAGTATGAAGCATTGAACTTTATATTACTTTTTTCTTTTTTTTTTAACCATCTTAAACATTTTGAAGTACAGTTTAGTAGTAATAAGTACATTCATACTGTTGTGCAACAATACATTGAATAATAACTCCCCATTTCTCTCTCCCCTCAGCCCCTAGCAAGCACCTTTCTATTTTCTGTCTCAATAGATTTTACTCTTCTAGGTACCTCATATAAATAGAATAATAGCATTTATCTTTTTGTGACCAGCTTATTTCACTTAGCATAATGTCTTCAAGGTTCACCCATGTTGTAGGATGTATCAGAATTTCCTCCCTTTCTTAAGCTGAATAATATTCTATTATATGCATATATCATGTTTTGTTTATTCATTCATCTGCTTATGGACACAGGGTGCTCCCATCTTTTGGCTATTTTGAATATGCTGCTATGAACACAGGTGAGCACATATCTCTTTGAGACCTTGTTTTCAGTTCTTTTGGGTATATAACCAGAGGTGGAATTGCTGTATTGTTTGTTACTGCATTTGAAATTTTTTGAGGAATATCCATACTCTTTCCCATAGCAGCTGCACTGTTTTACGTTTCTACCAACAGTGAACAAAGGTGCCAATTTCTCCACATCCTCACCAACACTTATTATTTTCTGTTTTTCTTTTTTCTTTGTTTGTTTTTAATAGTAGCCATCCTAATGGGTATACTCCACATTCTTTATCTATCTATCTATCTATCTATCTATCTATCTATCTATCTATCTCAGTTTACACCTGAGTTAGCATGTAGTCCAGTAATGATTTCAGGAGTAGAATCCAGTGATTCATCCCCTACAGATACACCCAGTGCTCATCCCAGCTCTCTTCCATGGAAGCCTTCATATCATTTTGGCTTAGATCACACCACTTTATTCACTTTTCTGTACTCTGATATCTCTTGCTGAAATAAAGGTTCACTGTGGCCTTAATCAATGTGTATCTTCCAACTGATGACCCAGCTTTTCCATGTCGTCACATGCTAACTACATTTTCCACTGACACACTTGTACTTAGGATATTGTTTTCTTAAAAACAGTTTTCATACCATGAAAATACAATTGACAAAAATACATAAGACAATCAAATAAAAAAATAAACAATAGAAACATTGTATTTTTAATGCTCTCTTCAGGGAAGCATTCTGCCTGAGATGGATCAGGTGTAGTTTTGGGTTTTGTTTTGTTTTGTTTTGTTTTAATATGGATCTAGTAAAGTTGGGCTAAATGCACCAAATTGGTCATAATCTCCTTAGAATAAGCCCTAAGATTTTCAGGGTCCTAAGCTCTTAGAACTGCATTTAAAGATATGATCATCTGTCTCAAATTTTTTACTGAAAATTTGACATGAAAATGGGCTTATAAAGGTCTTTAGAGGGTAAACTAGATGGGATACTTTACACAGGACTTTTATTTTCTTGAAGCATTCTCCACCGCCTGGCACATCAACCTTAAATATTATGGAGGAAAGCTCACATTTTTGGAAGCAATTTAAGGCCTTTGGATCAGTGCTTAGTGCTTCCCCTGGAGCTCTACGAATCCACTGGTATTCCTCTTGATACAACCGAAGTATTGCTTGCTCACTCTGAAACTTCTTTCTTTGATTTTTCACTTTTCCTATTCTTCACTGTTTTGGGGAGAGATAATATTTGCCTACCTTGGTATTCAGTTGTGTTTTATTGTCTAACCGCATCATCAAAAAGTTACTGCGTTTTTGTACATATATTTAGTGAGTTGGACACTGATTAAAACAGTCTGGTGTGTCACCTTTCTAGTTCTTTCTTTAAACTGGCTTTGGAGGATGGTATGGGCTCAATTTGATTCTGTCAGAAGGAATATCACCATCCAATATGCCTACCCACTTTTCTTAAGTGATACAAAGCTGAAATAATGGCCTTTATAATAAGGAAAGTTGCACCTTAACTTTCAAGATTTTGTATTCCTTGATGAACTGGATGGGTTGATAAGTGTTCTAAATTTGTTGAGTACACACTCATGGTTTATAAATATACTTAACTTGGGTTGTACTGTTTTCTTATCCTTTAGGTGTTCATATGTGATAGCTTTTAATCTTAAAGAGAAGTTATATTAAAATATCTTCAAAACTGGAGAGTCACATCCCTGGCTAGAGGTAGATTGTCCATTGTTCAGTAAAATTGGCCCCTGGCTGATTCAGGGTAGCTTATTTTGAAAGGTTGGCTTACAGTACCATAGAAATCCACTAACAGGAAGCTCATAGAGCTTCCCTACCGGGTACTACTGTCACCTGCATTCAACTTGCAACTGTTTTTGAATTCATAACATAAGACTGTCTGCAGGTATGGCTTTCAGTAGGTTGTAAAGTGCTTAAACAGATGGGACATTGTTATTAGCATGGTTAATATATTTTCATTGTATTGGTGTTGAAAGTGATTTTCCAGATAATGGCTTAGACAAATGTTTGTGGAATCTGTCCAGTTAATCCACCAAAAAATGCAGCCTGGCTTTCAAGAGCAATTCCACTTTGATTGAATGCTTTTAATTAAATATTTAACTCCTGTGAATTTCTTGCTACATTGTTGAAGATTCTCTGTTTATTTTCTTTTCGAAGTCATTGTTATTAAGTTTTTTTCACTTAATAATGACTTCTGACTAATCCAGAAGTTCATTTTAAACTAACAACTACATGTTTTATTATATTTTGGATGATTCATTTTAAAAAATAATGTCAAAAAGGGTCTTTTTATATTCCCACAGATATCATGGAGTGTAGATCAGAGTCATTTGATCCTTATTAGATGAGATGCTATAGCCGGGGACCCAAAACCAAATAAATTGTTCACTCCTTAACTTAAGAATTAGCCACAGAATAGCAATGTCACCTATTTATTTCACCAGGAAATTTAAGTGTCTCTCATGTAGCAGTTACTATGGTAGGTGTTGGGGATACAAAAAAAAAATTTGAAAAGAGAGGGTTCATGAAGACAAGAAAATGACTGACATTTGAAAGTACAATTTCAACTTCCTATAATTAGGGGGATGGTGTGGATGTAATACTTATGAACTGTGTGACCTAGATAAGTTACTTATTCTATTTAAGCTCCAATTTCTCTATTGAAATGGGGAATATTAACCATATATACTTTGAGAGTTGATGGACACATGAAATGCGATATGGCTGCCTGGTACAAATACAGTAAATAAAACAAAAACAAAAACAGAAAACTAAAGTTTTGAATTACATGGAGTTCACCATATTTAGATACCATTAATATGCTTTTCCACATTTCTCAGAAGATAAATAGCAACTGTTTGAATGTTGATTTTTTTATTTCTCAATTGCTTTGAGACTTTAAAATTGCCAAATTCCTGTTTGTTGTTATTAACTTTGATGAGCAATAGGGAAGCCACCACAGCTGTTTTTGGTTTGGTAGACTGTTCCTACTCTGACATTTTCTTTTTCTTTGTTTTCCTGACTCAATTATAAAAACTGTACCACCAATACCAACATCCCTCCATTCAACAACAACAAACAACAAAAAAACAAACAAAAACCAAAAACATAGAAATAGGTGTATTAGTTTCCTCTTGCTGCTGTAACAAATTACCACAAACTTAGTTGCTTAGAGACACCAATTTATTCACTTAGAATTCTGGAGCTCAAAAGTTTAAAATAGGTTAGCAGAGATGTGTTCCTTTTGGAAGCTCTCAGGGAGAGTTCATTTCCTTGTCTTTTCTAGTTTCCAGAGGCCACACACATTCCTTTACTCATAGCCCCA
This sequence comes from Panthera tigris, assembly GCF_018350195.1. Taxonomy (NCBI): domain Eukaryota; kingdom Metazoa; phylum Chordata; class Mammalia; order Carnivora; family Felidae; genus Panthera; species Panthera tigris. The sequence goes on along the minus strand of NC_056666.1, from coordinate 112,389,706 downwards.
CATCACCCCACTGCTTCAGCTGTCCCATTGCCTTCCCTGATTCTCTTCCTCATTATAAGGCTCCTTGTGGTTACCATGGGCTCACTTGGATAACTCAAGATATTCTCACATCTCGAGATCCTTAACTTATTCATATCTACAAACCTCTTTTTGCCATGCAATATACCGTATTCACAAGTTCTAGGGATTAGCCTTGGATATCTTTTGGATACTATTATTTTACCAAGCACATTAGCTTAGGAAGATGAAAAGAAATCTGAAATATGTTTAAATTCTCAGGGATTAGCTGGGATGGCAGGAAATAGATGAAGTTCAGGCAATGAAGAAACATGACATTACCTTTCTTTTATTTTATGAAAAAATTGTTTTATGTTTATTTATTTTTGAGAGAGAGAGAAAGAGAGAGAGAATGAGTGAGGGAGGGGCAGAGAGAGGGAGACACAGAATCCAAAGCAGACTCTAAACTCTAAGCTATCAGCACAGAGCCTGACACGGGGCTCGAACTCACGGCCTGTGAAATCATGATCTGAGCTGATGTCGGACGCTTAACTGACTGAGCCACCCAGATACCCCAAACATGACATTATCTTTCAATGGACATAATAAATTCTGTTAGGACTCATTAAGGGAGAAGCCAAACAGTAGTGTGAGTTATAAAATTTTATTTGTAAAACAGTGTTTTGCATTGAGCAACAAAGAATAAACTGGAACTAAGCTGACTGAAAATGGCCTGGTAGACATTGTTGAAAAAAATTGTTTTAGGGAACAGATAGAATAGTTAGAAATTAGCATATGGATCCATCATGAAATAATACTAGATTATTTTTTAGAATAATAGAGACATCACAAAGAAGTTTCTTGAATATTATTTTCTTTCTTTTTTTATAATTGTCTGTTTTATTTATTTTTTAATTAATTAATTAATTAATTTTTAATTTTATTTTTTTATTTTTTAAAATTTACATCCAAGTTAGTTAGCACATAGTGCAGCAATGATTTCAGGACTAGATTCCTTAGTGCCCCTTACCCATTTAGTTCATCCCCCCTCCCACCACCCCTCCTGTAACCCTTATGTTATGAGTCTTTTCTGTTTTGTCCCCCTCCCTGTTTTTACATTATTTTTGTTTCCCTTTCCTTATGTTCATCTGTTTTGTCTCTTAAAAGTCCTCATATGAGTGAAGTCATATGATTTTTGTCTTTCTCTGACTAATTTCACTTACTGTAATACCCTCCAGTTCCATCCACATAGTCACAAATGGCAATATTTCATTCTTTTGATTGCCTAGTAATACTCCATTGTATGTATATATACCACATCTTCTTTATCCATTCATCCATCGATGGACATTTGGGCTCTTCCCATACTTTGGCTATTGTCGATAGTGCTGCTATGAACATTGGGGTGCATGTGTCCCTTCAAAACAGCACACCTGTATCCCTTGGTTAAATGCCTAGTAGTGCAATTGCTGGGTCATAGGGTAGTTCTATTTCTAGTTTTTTGAGGAACCTCCATACTGTTTTCCAGGGTGGCTGCACCCAGCTTGCATTCCCATTGAATATTATTTTCTATTTAATACTCTGAGCAGCCTTGTAAGGTAGATAGGGAATGTATTTTGAACCTTGTATTACTGACAAAGCACTGAGGCTCAGAGATATTAAATAAGTAGGTCCCAGTTATAGGCTGGAGTGCTAACTATGGATCTGACTGGGACAGTTCAGGTCTGTGAATTCTGATGCCCGAGGGTACCTGAAATCCATTTGATCCCCAGAGTAGCTGAATGATCCCTTTCAAGTCTTGTTTACTCTATGGATGCCTCTTGACATTCTGGATGATTATAACTTAAGACTGCAGAAAAGCCTCTAAATTAACAAATAACACCCTATTTTCTTATTTCTCGTATCACTAATGCATGCAATTCATCACATCACAGGGGAAGCTACTATTGCAATTCCATATTATACTTTTTATTATTTTACCTTCTGTCATGACCACCAGTAAACTAACTGTTGTCTTTCATTTTCTGGACCATTTCTACTAGAGGGTCGAACATTTTATCACTCTTGAGGATAGCCTACCTGCACTTGCTCTGAGGATTTATTAATCCTGTTAAATAATGAACCACTTGTAGCTCTCCGACATTAGAGCACACGTACTAGACGCTGTTCATATGAGAAGCAGCAACCCCAAAAAGTAAAACCTGCAAATAAGAGCATCTGTCCCTGTGACTCTCAACATGACGTTCACAGCAGATAAGCCAGGTCTCCCCATCAGGTTCCCTGGAGGTCTCCTATTCTGGTGCTTGCCTCTGGAGGACAGGTACTTGTGTCTTAGTGATCTCACCCCATTGTATGCATTTTATGTTTGTCAGAGAGTCAGCGTATTAAGTCAGAAGAACACAAGCATACTCTTAAATTAAATTTGTTGCAGTCTATCCTCAGTTTCAACTGGTCTGGGGGATAGCAACTTACCTCTTTGAACTACCGATCTCAAAGTGAAATTCCATCATTCCAAATTTAGTCTCTAAATGTAAGCAGTTACCACCCAGCTGTTTTCCTGTGGTGAAACAAAATCTTGATTTTATGTAAAGGTAAAAGGTACTGTTTATTTAAAGATACGTAGTGAACAACAAAACTGTACCAAATGACTTCCTGGGCTCTCCAGCTTTGGAGAGCCCCATGATTCAAATGTGCGTGTTGGCAACATGAATCACAGAGTGTCATCGGTCATCGGCTTCATTCTTTCATGGCCCACCTGTGCATTTCCCAAACACCTTCTGAATTTGTTTCCTTAGGTAACTTCTTGTGCATCCATTAGTAGGACCACTACTAATAATTTATAAGAATTTATAAGTGAACTGAATAATGAAGAAAAAACCCTCAGTCTAGCCTCTGTGTGAACTACCACAGGATCCTGCTTTTGCATTTAATGAAGTGCCAAGCTGGGAGGCTCCTTATGCACCCAACTTTAGCACACAACTCACCTTCTATTTCTTCCAAAGACTTTGTGATTTCATCTTCTCAAATATAGCATAAGAGACTGTTAGCTTCACTTTGAAATACTATTTTTTCCTTAATAAATATCTCGGTGTATGTCATTGTCCAGTGAGGCTTACAGACTAAGAAAAAAAAAAAGCCAACAAAACACCAACAGAGGGTACTCTGTCATTTTGAAAGGTCCCCATCGCATAAGCCTTTATGACAAAGACTTTCGCGATATTTTGTACCAACAGCTTGTCACGTGGGTCCCAGCTCATGGTATGTGTCATTATTTTCCAAATTGAATTTGCTGATCTGCTTTTCCCTTATATGGGCAACAGTACCTAGGAAACTAAGCTCACCCTGTTTCATCTGAAGTCTGCTTCCCTCCCTTTCTGAGCATTCTACACTGAAATGAATAATATAATGCATAGATCTAGTAAATGGCTCATTTTAATCAGGCTCTTCTGTCTCTGTGGTGCCTCAGACCTAAGGGAACAACTTTGACTTTTGATTATTGCCTTTTATTTCACTTTGCAAGCTCTCATTTTGCTTCTTCCTGCCAAAAGCAATTTCTTTAAAAAGGCACTGCTATTTCATTTCTTCATCATTTAAAAATCTGTGGTCTGAGATCCTCCTTCCACTCAACTCCCACATCAAGAGAGAGTGACCTTATTTCTAGCGGAACGTTGTTCTTTGCTTTAATGCTCACATCCCCACCGTCTTGCACACTCCTGTTACTGTTGTCTGTTCTCACTGGTGTTGACAGAGCCAACTCCATGATAAGGTCAACGAAAGCAATTGCTCCGGGCCTCAAGCACAGGTACCTTCATATTTGTATGACCAGGACACAGGTCAAAGTTAGAGTCAAGGTCGGCAGGAAGGTAGGGAGATGGTGATGGGAAGGTCTTTGAGAGAACCAGAGCTTGCGTTGTCAGTAAGTTACCAGCCTCTCTTTCCGTTCCATATCCCTCCCTCTCCTTACCCCACTTCTCCCCGCTCAAAAAAAAAAAAAACCTTTAAGTGATAGTATTTCATTCATGGCATTAATACATCTCTGTATCAGTTTTAATTTCAAGCAATCATTATCAACTCTGGCTGTGTACAGCTCACGTAAAATTTATAGGGGCTCACGGTAGTAGTGAGAGGTAAGTGTAGAAAAATGACAGGAAACACCCAGGACCACCTAAGGACTGACGCCAGGAACCCTGTCAACAGTGAGACCATAGAATCAGCCTGATCCACGTGCTGCTAGAATGGAGGTGTGTACCAGGGCACCTTTAGGAGGGAGTGAGTCTGACCACAACTATTGTTGGTCCAAGCTAAGTTTTTATGTGAATTAGAACATGGCACCTTATCTGGGGAGAGATCCCAGCTGACTTTGAGTCCCCATTGACCTTCTTAACATGTTGCCCTCATGAATAAGACACAACCTACACGATTGTTCCCATGACTCTGCCCTTGGGCTGTGCCTGACTGAAGCAGAAAGGGGAGAGGAAGAGGACCCAGTTCATCCCACATTCTTAGTGGGAGGTGGGTGCTGCCTACAGTGGGGCATTTCCCAAAAAGGAAAATAAAAGAGTTTAAATATTGAGAATATATGGGCAAGTTTCATTGAACATGCCCTTTGTTACATTTTCGCACTTGAATTTTCTCTTGAATGAAAATACCTACAGGCTTCTGATACAGACCAAGATGTAAAGGATTTCGCTCTTTATGATTTGTTTCGGCTCTAATATCCCTAACAGCAGCTTTCATAGACTTTCATGATACCTCATCTAAGTGATATTACAGGAAAATGGTAAATCTTCAGTGTTAGACAACTAGGAAAGCATTTTGCCTTATTTATGATAGCATTTTTAGGGAGAGATAATTATACAAACTATATAGTTCAGGAATTGTGATGTTTAATACATAAGTGCTTAGACCAAATTTTGGTTTCATTTAAATTAATTGCATGCATGTCTAGATTAGTAATCGTATGTTCTTAGGATATCTGGAATAAAGTACTATAACTTCCTTTTAAGATTTTTTTGCATATGTTTGTAATGATGCAGTAACTTTCTGATTAAACATAGATTAAACACATACTTTTCATTTCTTCCCACTGCTAAAACATCACTAAGGTGAAAGCAAAGAATTTAAAATGGTAAAAACACACAGAAGAAAAATAATGCCTGAGGAGACAATAATAGGTGGAAATGGCAAGTGTTTGTAGTAAATGGAAAGTAAATGGAGGAGGCAGTAGAGCTGAGAAAGCTGGATGAAAGTGCTGGCTGGAGAGAAAGGCAATGAAAACCGAGCTTAGTTTTCTCTCCAGAACCCTGGAAGGAATCACATAAACCGGGGGAAGGTGTGGTGCCTCAATCAGGAAGCTGGTGGGGAGCCTCTGCAGAGACGGTTAGCCCCTGCTATTGCTTAATGTACATGGATAAGATTGGGTGTTGTTTGTTTGTTTGTTTGTTTCTGGATGAGGAGGAGCGGGGAATGGAAAGCCTTGGGGTGGGTGGTTGGTAGGGTGAGGTTTCCAATATGAAACAAAAGGATTCCCAATAAATCACTCTCGAGGACAAGCCTCCCAGCTGGAAGGTTCCTTCCCCTCACATAGAGCTTCCATTCAGTCTTCTAATGCCTCCTTCTTAAAAATGAACAAAATCTCTGGCTATTGAGGAAAGCCCCACTCAAAAATAAAACCACCAAAGAGGAAAAAAAAAAAAAAAGACCTCAGAGAAAAAAAAGGAATGCAGAGAACAGACAAAAGCTATAATTAAAACTATTATTTATGTTCTGCACTCAACAGGGTAAAATGGAACTATCAGTTAGCTAGATAGAGGTCTTGAAAAACTAGAAATGTGAAAATGGGATGAAAGATTCATCTGAAGACCTATACCAAACCAAGTTGTCTTCCTAGAAAGCGGAACAAAATTAAATGGAAATAATGATAGGCATAAAAAGATAAAAATATTAGTAGAGCAGTCCAGGAGGTCCAAAGGCTGAGCAAAAAGAATTCCAGAAAAAGATAACAGAAGGGAGGAAGTTAGTAAACAACAAATACGGAAAAAGGGTCCAAAACTAAAACACCTAAGTTTCCAAATAAAAAAAAAAAAAAGCTTAAAAAATGTCCAGCACAATTATCTTTTTTTTTAAAAAATGGTCACAGTAAGGCCACTTAGTAGGTCATTTACAGATCACTGAAGACTTCAAAATACTGGCAATAAGGACCACATGCAAAGTTTTCAAATAACAAATTGAAAGTTTACATATAAAAAAAAATAGGGTCAAATTGGACTTCTTAACAGAAATAACCCAAAGCAAGAAATCAAAGTAGAAATGAGGACAGAGTTCTGAATTTTCCAAAACCAGAAAAAGACATCACAAGAAAGGAAAACTAGAGATCAATATCTCTCATGAACATAGATGCAAAAATACTCAACAAAATGTTAGCAAATCAAATCCAGTAATATAGTAAACATTATACAATACAACCAAGTGGGATGTTTTCCAAATATGCCAGTCTGGTTCAATATATGAAAGTCAATTAATATAATTCATCACATCAACAAACTAAAGCAGAAAAATCATACTATCATATCAACAGATGCACAGAAAGTATTTGACAATATCCAAGAATTGTTCATGATTAAAAATAACACAACAATCTAGGAATAGAGGGGACTTCTTCCACATTTATATAGAACGCTTACAAAAAAACCCTACAGCTAACATGATATTTAATGTTGATAAATTAGGTGCTTTCCCCCTTCGGGTCAGGAACAAGCAAGGATGCCCCCTCACTACTCCTATTCATCATCATAGTAGAAGGCCTAAATTGTGTGATAAGGAAAGACAAGTAAACAAAGGTATACAGACTAGGGAGGACAAAAAAAATTGCCTTTGTTTATAGATGACATGATTGCCTAAGTAAAACATACCAAAAAATTAACAACAAAAACCAGAACAAAACTGGTAATACCAAATGCTGGTAAGATGTGGAGCAAAGCTTTTATTCATTACTGGGGGATGCAGCATGATACAGCCACATTGGTAGACGGTTTGGAAGTTTCTTAGAAAGTTAAATTTGGGGGGCACATAGGTGGTTCAGTTTGTTAAGTATCCAACTCTTGGTTTCAGCTCTGTGCTGACAGTGCAGAGCCAACTTGCGATTCTTTCTCTCCTTCTCTCTGTCCCTTCCCCATCCTCTGTCTCAAAATAAATAAATAAACTTAAAAAAAAAAAGAAAGTTAAATTTGATCTTAACATATAATCTAGCTATTGTGCTGCTAGGCACTTACCTAAATGAGTTAAAAATTTTGCTTTTACCCAAACCTGCACATGAATGTTTATAGGAACTTTATTCATAATTTTCAAAATACCATAAGCAACCAAGGAGTCCTTCAGAAAATGAGTGGATAAATATTCAACAGAATATTATTCAGCAATAAAAAAGAAATAAGTTATCACGTCATGAAATGACATGGTGGAAACTTAAGTGCATATTGCTTAGTGAAAGTGTCTCTGGAAAAGCTAAATACTATCTGATTTCAACTATATGACATTCTAGAAAAGGCAAAACTATAAAGACAGTACAAAGAGTAGTGGTTGCCAAGAATTTGGGGGAAGGGTGGAGGGCTGAATTAAAAAAAAAATCTGGACCTTAATGAATTGACAATTCTCCTATATACGGAATGAACTTATCTTTTCCCAAGATCCCCAAAAATCTTATCCCAATATGGAGTCAAGTTCAGGTCCAGGTCCAGATCCAGAATATTCTGTCATCTAAATTGTGTGAAGTGGAAGGGTATAAGAGGAGCTTTCTCAGGGGAAATTCTCAGTCACAACTTTTCAAGAATGATTTCTCTTGATTTGAAGGCCTATGAACTAAAAGACAAGTTATTTGACCCACTTCCCCATTTCACCCCTTCTTCACACAGACCTCATGATTGAATATTTATAATTTAAAAACCAGGCATAACAAAAGCTTCTAGTGGTCACTGTCAGTAATAGCTATGAAATCTAGCCAGACCCCTGTTTCCAATCCTTCATTGGAGCTCCATTCTCCTTTCTCCACACGGCTCTCCATTCTCTTGAGTCATCTTCCTTTTCTTTAGAAATGGCCTTTTTGTGGCTGAGAAGCTTTCTCAGTCTGCTTACTGCTCATGAAAGTTTGGGGACCCAGAGACCTCTTTTCAATGTAAATGATGTCTGTCCAATTCAGTCCAAGCTGGAGGTGCTACCAACAATTATAGTTCTCTTAATAGCTTTTTGGGTTTCTTATGCATCTTATTGTAGTTGACTCCATTAGACAAAGCCACACCACAGATCCCTCTGAGACAGACTTCACTCTACTTTGGGCTGAACTTAAAGGTCTTTCGGACAAGGCCTTTAAGATTCTTAACAGCCTTTGTCTAGCTAAGAGAGTCTGTGAGATTCAGTCTTAAATTTTTCTGAAGTGACAACCAGGACTTTAAATAGTCTACTCTAACTTAATTTGACCACCTAATCAAAAGTGTTCTCCCTTCCCTTACAACATAGGCAATCATAGGACTTTAATTATTTCTTGATATTTTTTAGTTTATTTTTTAAAAATTTATTTGATTTTTATCCACCTCATTAAAATGTAAGAGCTCATTAAATGTAAGAGTCATGGGGTGGGGGCATTGTTTTGTTTTCAATTTGTGTACCCAGGGACTAATCCAGTGAATGTTGCATAGTGGGTCCTAAATGTCTATGCATGAGCCAGTAAGTGAGCATTACGACTTATAGTGGTATTTATTCTACTTTTGCCAAGGCTATTGATTTAATAATTATTACAATTACAGTAGAAACTCACTTAGAAACAGAGCCACATGTTTCCATTAGAGATGAGTCCTGGGTTAATTATAGGCCCCCTGTGGCCATACCAAAGTGGATAGGGTGGGGGTACATTCCGAAAGGTGCTTTCCTTGACCTAAGTCTATATGAGATTTTCACATCAGTGAATTAACTATTCTTGTTCCCAGTTTCTTACTTATCTCACAGAACTGTTAGAAATGTGAAAAATAAATTTCTGTATAGCATTTGACCAAAGGAGCACTCAATGTTGTATAGCCTTTATTAAGACGAGAGGAAGAGAACATCTATCCTTGAATGTAACCTTATATTTCATTCATCGTTCTTCAGTAATGAAAAATTTGACCTTGAAATATATCTTCAGAATGTATTTTTTTCATTATTAGACATATTTGATGTGCTTCTATTAATTTAAATAGATTCCCATCATAAAATATTCAATTACAAAAACGACAACTAATAGAGAAGTATTGTTTTTTTTTTTTTTTCAACGTTTTTTTTTTTTTTTTTTTTTATTTTTGGCACAGAGAGAGACAGAGCATGAACGGGGGAGGGGCAGAGAGAGAGGGAGACACAGAATCGGAAACAGGCTCCAGGCTCTGAGCCATCAGCCCAGAGCCTGACGCGGGGCTCGAACTCACGGACGGCGAGATCGTGACCTGGCTGAAGTCGGACGCTTAGCCGACTGCGCCACCCAGGCGCCCCGAGAAGTATTGTTTATGGAAAAATTTTACCTCTTATTAAAATAGATGTTGAATTAGCTAATGGGAATTTATAGTCTACTTGCAGTTAGGTTAAACCAGATTGACAAAATTGGGACAATTCTATTTTTCTGTAAACACCCTGTAACACCATCACTCATTCTTCTAAATTGAAGAGAAATGCTAGTATGTTGGAGTTATTTCCCAGCTTTGTCTTTTTTTCCTGTCTTTGTGAAGTCCACGCACACAGCTACATATTCATTTTCAGGGGTAGCATTAGCCCAGAGCTTCTTCACTCTGATTCCGTGTGTTTATTTTAACACTTTTTTTAAACATTCAACCCTCGTGACAGTGCTGTAAGATAGGTATTACAGTAGGATTAGACAAACGTTTTCTGTAAAGGGCCACAGATTAAATATATTAGTTTCTGTAGGCTATGTGGCCCGGATCATAACTTTCTGCCTCATAACTAAACAATAGCATAGAAAGCAGACCATCTGCAAGCAAATAAGCTGGCTATGTTACAATTAAACTTTATTTATGGATCATGAAATATAACTTTCACATGGTGTTCACGTGTCGTGAAACATTATTCTTCCTTTAATTTTAACACTTAAAATATTTTTATTTTATTTATTTACTTATTTAAAAAAATTGTTAATGCTTATTTTTGACAGAGAGAGAGAGAGAGAGAGAGAGAGAGAGAGACAGAGCATGAGTGGGGGAGGGGCAGAGAGAGGGAGACACAGAATCCGAAGCAGGCTCCAGGCTCTGAGCTGTCAGCACAGAGCCCGACGTGGGGCTCAAGCTCATGGACTGTTTGATCATGACCTGAGCTGAAGTCAGACGCTCAACTGACTGAGCCACCCAGGCACCCCCACTTAAAAATATTTTTAAAAATGAACTTGTAAGCTGTACCAAAACAAGTGGTGAGCCAGATTTGGCCCACAGGCCATAGTTCGCTGATCCCTATAATGTACAGACTAGGAAATTGGGGTTCAGAGAGGTCACAAACCTTTCTCAAAGTAACACTACCAGTGGATTCAAAGTGGATTCAAAGGTGAGCATCTGATTCTTAACCCATGTGGTATATTTCCTCTGGATAGCATCCTAACTTTTAAACTTAAATCTTAAAACTCTAGTTTAACAAAACTGAGAATTCAGATCACTTCTGCTTAGCCCGGAAACCTAGCCACTACCCAACGTTATTTATATGGCAAAAGATAGTCCCAATTCTAAGTGACATCACTACTTTGGGATTATTTCCTGCTCTGGGGGCTACCTATATGTACATATATACTTACATATGAAAATAATTGTCCTTTTCTTCTAAGCATTTAAACAATAGTGTTGTAATTTAATATATGATAATTAATTTTCACCAGTATGCAAACAGATGCATTTCAGGTAAAAAGCATTTTCCCTTGTGATCTATCCACAGTGCCAACAGTTGCAGTGCCCCTGCCCTCTGCCCCCCACCTTCCAGTTGGGGATAGATAGAGGTTAGCTCAGCAGCCAAACAGGAGACCACAGCTTTCCCCCGGGTGTTTCAGGACGATCATAATATTTGCACAAAGCTCTGCTCTGCCTCATGTTAGTGCAACTACAACTATATAGTTGACTGAACATCTGGGGCAGTGCAGGATACAAAATCATTTTCCCAACCCTGGAAAAAAAAATGTGTCTGTACACATGCTTATGTTTATGCCTTCTCTCCCCCATGTCTTCATGTCCCTGTCTTTCCTCTCTTGGGGAGACTTGGGCCCAGGCTGCTTGTTGGGCCCACTCATTATCTTGAACTCTGAAACTCTAACCTTTTATATTTTAATTCAAAAGGGAGCATTGTTCCAAATCATCCATTATTTTCAACAAGGGCAAAATAATACAGGCTGTCAAGGGCCCCCAAACACAGGTAATTTATTGCTCAGAAATGCTGGATTGAATGTGTTCCCCAAGAAAGCATTCTTCAAAACCAAATACTAGGCACCACCGTGTAGGAATCCGACTGTAAATGATTAAAAATACAATGGATCACTGGTCAGTTGTTTGGTCTGTCTAGAATCATTATGCTTGGAAAAGACGTTAAGCTAGGAAAGGAAACCCTTTGAGGTCTGTTCTCTATAAAGAAAGAGGATTAGGAAAAAAAAAAAACAAAAAAACAGCCCAGTCTTCCTCCCCCATCATCCTAGACAATGTGTTTGTACACACATAGACACAGACAAACACACCCAGAGCCATATATTTCTCAAATAGCCCAGGGCTAAATGCTAAGAATTATAAAGGCAAGATTTAAAAATGCGAGTTTGGACAATGATTTAAGACAGAAGGAGGAAGTCAAAGCAAATGAGTATTATTTAATCTTGTAAATTTGCTATCCTGTGGTGTATTGGTAAGGTGTAGGTGTAGGTGAGAGGCCTTTGTTTGCTCACTATTGTGGCTAGAAGCCTAGGAAAATAAATTTATTCAGGCACGCCATTCTGTCTGCAAAGACTTCCATTTTGCCTTTTATGGAAATCCTAAACAAAGAAGAGTATCTTTGCTTCTGTCAGGAAAGCAGTTTCAATCAGACTGATGAATAAAAAGCACAGCTGCCAAACATGATCCAGAGCAGGGTAAAGTTTAGGTGCCCAACTGCCTATTATTCTATTAAAATGTGTCATGAACGTTGGCCTGGGCTGATAGAGCAAGGCTAGGCAGCACTCTAAATTGCTTCTCAGTTTTAAAATACCAATTCCAGGAAGAATTATATGGGATAAAATGCGGAACCCCCGCGTCACAAGACAGGCTGTTCAGTGAGACAAAGGTTTCATTTTGCAGCCACCGAAGTTAGATTCATGCCATTTACATATTTAAGTCTGGGGTTTTGCCTACTTCCTGAGGACTGTGATTGGTGAATGGTTGTTCTGTGACATTTACACCTTTTGTCTGAATTAAGTGAGGCTAAATTATTTCATTCAAAAGAAGCAAGCTACAGGACACTTCCATTTTTTCAAAGTAGTCGTGAGGCCTTAGGAAGCTTTAGGAAGCTCAGATAGCGTTTGCTTTACCTCCTCATGTCACAGGTGGACACTTGTAACACTTAAGATGGAAGAATTGGAACCTCTCCCAAATGTTTCCCAAAGCAGCACTGGAATCTGCAATCTCAAACCTGTGCTCTTTCTGCTCAAATTCTGAGTGGAGAAACGTCATGTCTGTAGTCCCTGAATAATACTTCCAGAAGGGGACACCTGCTATTTTGATGATTACAAACAAACAAAACAAGAGCAGCAAGAGGATCTGTAGCTGAAAGAAGCATACTCTTCAGTGACAACTGTTGCAACAGGAGTAGCAAAAACCTACTTTCTAGGTAAACACAAACCTGGACTATCATAACAAATAAGACAGAGGAGAAGAGAAAGAAAGAAAGAAAGAAAGAAAGAAAGAAAGAAAGAAAGAAAGAAAGAGGAAGAGGAAAGGAAGGAAGGAAGGAAGGAAGGAAGAAAGGAAGAGAGGAAGGAAGGAAGAGAGAGGGAGTGAGGGAGAGAAGGAGGGAGGGAAGAAGGAAGGAAGGAAGGAAGGAAGGAAGGAAGGAAGGAAGGAAGGAAGGAAAGGAAAGAAGGAAGAATGAGAGAAAAAAAGAAAAAAAACAGCTACATTTCTCACGAAATTACTACCAGAATATGACTTATTTTTGTCTATTTTTGCCCGACCATTGGCTTTATGTCGTGATATCTTGAGACAAACACTTATTGCTTATGTTTTAAAGGCTGTTGTATTAGTTATCTGTTAGTATCTATGAATTACTGTATAGCTTAATGGTATAAGACGATAAGCATTCATTGTTTCTTTGAGTCAAGACTGCAGATGTGGCTTAGCTGGATGTTTCTGGCTCAGGGTCTCTTATAAGGTTGCAGACGAGGCATTTGCAGGGGCTGCATCATCTTAAGACGCGGCTGGGCCTGGAGGATCTGCTTTCAAGAAGACTTACTCACACGGTGCTGAAAGTTGGCAAGAGACTTCAGTTTCTCCCCACATGGGCCTCTCCATAGACTCCTTGTGTATCCTCAAAATATGGTGGCTGATTTCCTCTGGAATGATCACTCCAAGATAGCAAGGCAAAAGTCATAATGTCTTTAATGACTTAGTCTTGGAAATCATGCACTATCATTTCCTCACGGTTCTACAGGTTACACATTGTTGGCCCTATTCTACAGGGCCAACACTACATTTCCTCACTGTTCTACAGGTTACAAATAGTTGGCCCTATTTAGTGCGGGAGGGAAGTCCAAAAGGGTGTAAAGGCCAAGAGGTGAGGTTCACAGAGGGCCATCTACTGTCTTCACTTAAAATTTGAGCTACTGTCTTCACTTAAAATTTCACTTAAAATTTGAGCTACACTGAAGCTGTCTTCACGTAAAACTTGAGCTACACTGAAGCTACTGTCTTCACTTAAAATTTGTCTTCACTACTGTCTTCACTTAAAATTTGAGCTACACTGAAGCTATTTCATTGATTTTGCAAAATGGGCTGGTCAGTTCAAACCACCCAATTATTAAGCATACCCTCATCTTCTAAAGCACAGCTTTTCATTATCATTATGTACATAATCATAATGCCTAACGTTATGGCACTGTGGCAGCTCTATACAATTTATAAATATTTTTACAGGTATTATCTCATGTATTCACAACTTTAATTATTATTATTATTATTATTTTATTTTAAATTACTTTAGATGCAGAGTTATAAAGATAGTAAAGGGAATTCCCTCAATCCCTTTAGTCAGGTATCCCTAATGTCTACATCTTACATAACTGTAGCGCAGTTGCCGAAACTTAGAAATTCACATTGGAGGCGGGAGGCACCTGGGTGGCTCAGTCTGTTAAGCAGAGGGCTCTTGTTTTTGTCTCAGGTCGTGATCTCAGAGTTTCGTGGGTTCGAGCCCCACGTTGGGCTCTGTGCACTGACTGCGCAGAGCCTGCTTGGGATGCTCCCTCTCTCCCTGTCTCTCTGCCCCTCCCCTGCTCACACTCCCTCTCTGTCTCTCTCAAAATAAATAAATAAATACAACTTAAAAAAATTCACATTGATACAATACAATATAGACTTTATTCAGATTTCACTAGGGTTTCCAGTAATGTCACTTTTCTGTTCTAGAATCCAATCCAGAATACCACGTTGCATTTAGTCACTGTCTCCTTAGTTTCCTCTGGTCTGTGACCATTGCTCAGTCTTCCCTTGTTGTTCATGATCTTGACACTTTTAAAGAATATTGGTGTGAGAGAAAGAAAGGGGAAAATCAAGACTCTCAATATTTTATTTTATTTTTTTTATTTAAAAAAAATTTTTTTTAACGTCTATTTATTTTTGAGACAGAGAGAGACAGAGCATGAAAGGGGGAGAGTCAGAGAGAGGGAGACACAGAATCTGAAACAGGCTCCAGGCTCTGAGCTGTCAGCACAGAGCCCGACGTGGGGCTTGAACTCACTGACCGCGAGACCATGACCCGAGCTGAAGTCGGCCGCTTAACCGACTGAGCCACCCAGGCGCCCCTCTCAATATTTTAGTATGAATGACTGGAAAGAGGAAGTTTGCCATGATGGTAGGAAGAAGTTTAGAGTGGAAGATCAAGAGTTCAATTCTGGATACGTCAGGTTGTCTATGTTTGGAATATCCGTATATGATTTGCATGATATAAGATTAATTGAGGCTGGAGAAAATCTGAGGCTTTAGTAAACTGAGACGTCTTCCAAGACAAAGCTTAGCACATAGTGTCAGAACCCTACTTCAGTCTCAGGGAGATGAAAGTTACGGCATGGGAAGGCTGGACTTCCTGGAAAAACAGCACTCACAAGATAAGGGGATGTTTTCAAAATATCCACCAGTATTTGACAGCCCACACTAGATCCTCCAACTCTAAATTTATTTATGTCTTAAAGACGCAATTTTTATCTCCCTCCCCCATGACTGCAATTTTAAAGACTACATCTTTTATTTACTTAACAACAGCATTTGATGATAATTTCACATCCATTTTAAACCTACTTTCTGTTTTGATAAGCATTTGTTTCTCAGGCTACAGAGGTCTAAATTTTAGTCTTTCTTTTTTTTTCTTAATATGATCAGCCCTCGCTGCAAAGAATTTCCAAAAGAAATTTCTTCTTTCAGAAGGTCAGGTAAGTAGCTATTGAAAGGCACAATTACAAAGCAAGATTGAACCTCATGTACACACACTGACAATCACTGAAAAAAGGAGAAAGTCTTAATGGGGAGAAGGAATGAGCTTGTCAGAGACGGCTTCTTGAAGGTGAAGAACATTCAACTTAGCCTTAAAAGAAGTGATGGCTAACAGAAAGAAAGGTCCAAGAACAGAATAGGGCCCATTTATAAGATTGGTTTACCTGAGAGCATGAGAAAAGTTCAAATATGTATTTTTTGAAGGCAATTATAGGCTTTCTCTTTCATTTTCTTTTGCTTTCTATTTTCAAAAAGCACAATATTTCAAAGAGGCTCATCCTACTTAACTCTCATGTGGTTTAAAAATATAACTAGACATATGTTGTTAATACTTTTATATGTCAGGAGCCTGGAGGCTAGAAACAATTTGAACTTAACTTCTAAATTTTGGTTTCCCGACAACACCTTTGTTCTCAGCCTGAAGAATTTTGCAATGCCAAAAGTTATGAATCTTTCCAGATCTAAACCAATAACTGGGGTACACGAAGCAAATGATTGATTATAAATAAAATGATGGGAAACAGGAAGGTGTCCCCATTTATTGACACAAATTTTCATCTCTATCATGATATTGAAAAGGCAGGTTACATATATGATAATGATCAAAATAAATGAAAAGAAATAACTTGACAATAGTATAGAACAAATGTGTAATAAGTCTATTATAGCAAGAATGCCTTTCCTCCAAAAAACAGAACTTAAGCTTTTGAGGACACACGGCATGTCTTCCTCAAAAAAGAGGTAGATTCATAGTGATAGTAGCTCAATAAATACATTTAAATTGAATCAGTATGACTCATTTTTTAAAATGTTAATTCCGTAGTCTGAAAAAAGATCAACCTTATTTCTCTCATTTGGAGAGTATTTTCAGATGGCTGTTAAAAGGTGTTTTTTTTTTCCCTCTCTCTCTTTCATTCAACTTCTGGAGAGTAACTAGAAACAAATCTGTTGCTTGGAATAAACGTTCAGTCCATATGTTATCTTTCATGGTAGCTGATGGAAGTGCGAAATCCTCCTTAGTAAATGCTGCTTGTGGTCTGTCCCTGCCCCCACCACCATATGTAACACATTTAGGAGTGAGGAGAACGGTTTCTTCATCATTTGACTTTGTTGCTTGCATTTTTTCCTTGAGTAACATAGAAAATTTAAAGAGAATCAGCCGTACTAGTACAGAGAGTGGACAGGTCAGTCAGGCTGTTCTGAAAGGCACTCGTGGACCATGATGAGGAATGCAAAGGAAAAGGAAGAAGACAAACATTAAGCACATTCTCCAAATCTCTGCACCGATGGAAGAAGCATCATGGACTCTGGAAACAGAGACCTAGGCTCATTTTGAGTACCACCATCGATTCACCTGGTAGATCGGGGCAAGTTTCTTAATCTGAATCGAAATTTTTCCCAACTAGAGAATGGTGACATGTAATTCTTACCTTGCTGTGTTGATGCAAGAATTTAAAGAGATAATCCAGGAAAAGGAACTGGAGTATTGTAGCTGTTTAATAAATACTAGTTTCCATCTTCCCATCCCTCCAACTCACCATTCTTGTTACTGATAATGAAAAATTCTTGTTTGTGTTTCAATGGTTTATGAGGATCCAAGGAAGACTGTGAATGTGATCAAGTACATGGTTTTTTTTTTTTTTTTTGACACAAGATTTACCAGAATCTTCTTTTCATACTAGAGAGCTAGTCTAAGTTGACTTCTCTTGGCAAAAGCCATGGGGTAACTGGAAGACTTGGGGTTTTTTACTACTGACCGATATATTTCAGGAAAATTTAACCCCAGGCCAAATGCTTTATGCTGGGAAAATAGTCCTTGACATCTGAATGCATCTGAGTTTTGCTGAGAGTCAAATGTGTGGGGTAGGACCCCTTGTGAATTGAAACATCACAAAAGCTTTATATTAATTCCCAGAAAACTACATATATAGAGTTTCATGCAGCTCTAATTGAAATGTAATAACTGTTTACAGATTTGACTGCACCATCACCACAGAGTAATTGCTTTTCCACACCAAGCAAGTAAAAGATGAAGTAAATGTGCCCAGAAGAGTTTGGAACCTCAATAAAATATTTCTAAGAATATGATTATGGATGGTGTCTTTCCTGTCTCAAAGCTCAGTCCAGAGCTCAGCCTCTACAGAGTCAAGTTACTGCTGGCCTTGGGTGTCAGAAGACCCCTCTATTATTCCAGCTTGAGTTTGTTAAAACATGAAATTGCCTTCTCTCAAAAAGCTACATTTAATAAATTATTTATTGTTGGTTTTTCATATGTTCTGCTTAGCATTGGGCTCAAAACTCAGAGGCATTTTGGCTTTTTATGTACACTAAGTATGTTGGCATCTCTTCAGAAGGCAGAAAGAAAGAGTGAAAAGAAAGGTGGCAAACTGGAAAATTTCTCATGAATCCCACTGCAATTTACTCATTGTGAAATGTTCAAGAATCATTTATGATGGAGTAATGACCAATCTTGCTCAAAGCAACTGAAAATATAATTCAAAACAAAACAAAAAACTAAGTTGAAAACAAAATGTTGTAGACTCTGAGTCTGGAGTTCCTTCTTGTCCAGTGAGAAAGTGGGGCACAGGATTAAAAATGTGATTGAAAGGCGCCTGGGTGGCTCAGTAGGTTAAGCGTCCAACGTCAGCTCAGGTCATGATCATGCAGTTCCAGCCCTGTGTCAGGCTCTGTGCTGACAGCTCAGAGTCTGGGGCCTGCCTTATATTCTGTGTCTCTCTGTCTCTGTCCCCGTGCACACTCTGCATCTCTCTGTCTCAAAAATAAAGAAACGTTAAAAAATTAAAAAATAAAAATAAAAATGCAAGAGATGACTAATGTCCAGGAGAAGACAAGAGCCCCGATTAAGGGTCCTTGCTCCATTTTTATTAGAATCAGAAGGCTTACAAACATGGTGATGGATGTACACAAAGAGACAATGAAACTGTGAACATTAACTCATGGGTGTGAGGGAAAGGGGGTTTTGAATCTATGCGGGGTTAGGGAGTTGGGTTAATACAAAATAAAATCCTGGTGCCAGGCAGCAGGTTGTTTACCGCAAACCTGAGGCACCATCTCTGTTTACCTAAACTGGTCTAGGGGACAAGAAAGACAGAGCTTGCTACCTGAGGGTCAACAAGGCACCTTTCTTTTGCTAATTAGCTACCCTCTGGGCAACTTCACCCCTCAGCAGTCCTTCGCCTTATTTACCTGTTTACCTAATTTGGTCCTTCCTTCCTGTGAAAGCAGCTTTATGCTATAGTACTAAATTGGGGGAGGTGTTTCTGCCCTGAATACCTAATCTTGTGTACCTCATATACCTTTGTTCTATGCTGGGGTCTTGGCCACGCCCTATCTATACTGGGGCCTCTGCCCCACCCTATTTATACTGGGGTCTTTGCCTCACCCTGTCTATACCTATTTACCTAATCTTGTTTGCCCAAGCTTGGGTGTGAGCATCCTATGGCTTCCTAATTCTTTATGCCTTGTTAACCCATCTGTGCAAGTTCAGGGAATTTGCTAAGCTTGTTCTCCACAGTTCCCCCTTTTTGTTTTTGTTTGTTTGTTTGTTTCTTCTGGTTTTGTGTTCAAGGACCATCATCACTCAACACAATAAGAGAAAAAGTGGCTCTCCTCCACCCCCCAATTCCAGAGGCTTTAGAATATAAGTGGCAAAATACTCAGGGAAAAGGGGAGAGTTCTGTCTCTTGAGAATGTTTGAAAACTAACACTCCATTAAGGAAGGAACCTAGTTTTTTTGAGAACATACATAACAATCTCATGAGATCAGTAATGTTCTCCCCATTTTAAATATAAGGAACCTAAGGCCATGGGAAATTAATTATTTTCCATATAGAAAGTTGCAAAATACAAATTCAAATCCAGTTCATGTTTTTTTTCCAATTCTGTGTTCTTTTCAAACCAAGTGGCCAATTTCAAAATTAAATATATATAATATATAGTTATACATGTACATATACATATATATAATCTGCATAGTTTCAGAGAAACACCATATTTTGATATTAAGATCTGACTTGAAATTCAATTATTTTCATACATTATATGCTATAATGCAGAAAGTTAATAAACTGAAGAGTAATTGAAATATAGTTGTTTGACCTCAGGTTCCTACTCTAAATGGTAGAACATATAATATAGGTGCCCCTGGGTGGCTCAGTTGGTTGAGCTTTAGACTCTTGATTTCA
The DNA here is from genome assembly GCF_018350195.1 of Panthera tigris. Classification (NCBI taxonomy): domain Eukaryota; kingdom Metazoa; phylum Chordata; class Mammalia; order Carnivora; family Felidae; genus Panthera; species Panthera tigris. The sequence goes on along the minus strand of NC_056666.1, from coordinate 112,369,779 downwards.
GTTCAGGTCATGATCCTAGGGTTGTGGGATGGAGCCCTGCGTAGGGCTCTGCTCTGAATGTGGAGCCTGCTTAAGATTCTCTGCAACCACCCCCCACGCCCCCCCCCCCAGCTTGTGTGTTCGTTCTCTCTCTCTCTCTCTCTCTCTCTCTCTCTGTCTCTCTCTCTCTCAAATTCATGGGTTCATGGGTTTGAGCCCTTTGTTGGGCTCAGTGCTGACAGTGCAGAGTCTGCTTGAGACTCTCTCTCTCTCTCTCTCTCTCTCTCTCTCTCTCTCTCTCTCCCTTTCTCTCTCCTCTCTATCTGTCTCTCTCTGCCCCTCTCTGCATGCTCTCTTTCTTAAAATAAATAAACAAACTTAAAAAAAAAGAAAATGTAAATTTTCCCAGGGGTAGTGTGAAAGGCAAATTAACAATAGTAACCAGAGCTGTTCAGAAATATCTGTGCCTTTTCTGATGAAAATCCCATGGTAACTGAAACCACCTTGTCCTATCACATAATTGTGAGCAGATCTGAGATGGAATGCCAGTTCCACTTGTGTAGTAATAGGGAAGGACACTAAGTCTTCTGAAACCTCAGTTTTTGCATCTGTACAATGGAATCCCAACAGTGTATAACTCACAGAATGAGAAAACATATAAAGGCTGTAGCGTGGCAATTAACACATAGTAAGAATCTATTAATTAATGGTATTTATTATTAACACACTGACAGTATTATACCTCACAGCTCAGAGCACAATTGTACTTTTCCCAAATAAAAAGGAATCTACTCCTAAGTTGTTTTAGTTCTTTGTTGACACATCTTATACCAATATTTTAAGACTTCTTTTCTGCAAGGTGTAAATATTGGCAAAGCACTTTTATAATGGCTTTAATGTGTTGTAGGGTTCCAGTGTACTCTGTGTGATGGTACCTTTTCTAGAACAAACATTTTCACTACAAATAAAAAGAAGCCTTATTTAAGAATTTACACATTAGGGGCAACTGGGTGGCTTAGTTGGTTAAGCGTTTGACTCTTTATTTCAGCCCAGGTCACGATTTCATGGCTTGTGAGTTTGAGCCCCAGTTTGGGCTCTGTGCTGACAGCACAGAGCCTGCTTGGGATTCTCTCATTCTCCCTTTCTCTCTCTGCCCCTCCCCTGCTCTCTCTCTCTCTCTCAAAAATAAACTTTAAGAAAAAAGAATTTACACGTTAATTTTCATCATCATCGTATTTTAGGTTTTCATATTGTCTCCTTTAGCATGAACTACACACAGTTAAATTTATCTTCAAATTCTACCTTCAAAATCAACATACATAATAAATAGAAATACTAGGGCAGCTGTGTGGTGATCGACAAAGTAATGCTCCTTGCCAAAATGTCCATAGCCTAATCCCCCAAATCTGTCAGTATACTACCTTACGTGGCATTTTGCATATGTGATTAAGTTAAGGATCTTGGGATGAGAAGATCCTGGATTACCTGGGTAGGTCCAGTGTAAACACAAGGCTTGTTATAGGAACCAGGAAGAAGGGCCAGAGTCAGAAAAGGAGATGTGATGAGGCAAGCAGAGTCAGTCGGGTACCATTGCTGGAAGGGGGCCATGAGCCAAAACATGGAGGTAGTTTCTAAAAGCTCAAAATGTCACGGGACAGATACTGCCCTAGAGTTTCTGAAGTGAACACAGCTCTCCTGACACCTTGCTTTTGGTCCTACAGGACCGCGTTTTGGACTTCTGACCTCTAGAAATGTAAGATAATAAACTCCTTCTGAATAATGTGATATAAGTGTAGCCTTTTCTTTTACATTATTATTGGTGTTCTTGCTGATTTATGTATTTATTTGCATATGGAAATTAGATGAGTCCTCAATAATTACAAGAAAAACTGTATGAAATAAAGGGAATTTAGTCAATGTCTATTATTTTAATAAACAAATTGCTTCCTATGGATGTTTACTAAAATCATCTTCAATTCAGAACAAGGCAAAGCTAACTTTGTTAAGAATACAACGAAAACTGGTCAAAATCTTAAGTATTAAAACAAAAGTGATATTCAATTATCAATTCAACATTAATGATCCCAAAGCTCAGGGGACCCCATATTTATGCCTATAATCAAAAACAAATATGTCCACTAGCTGGTAGATGAAGGATGTTGATCTGCTCATATAAAACTGAACTTCTTTGAAGTTACCAATATCATGGATGTTCTAATTACGTGGTTATATGATAGTTTTCTGATTTTTGAATTCAGTTTGTGTATTGTCTGCTCTGGCTGCTACAACAAAATTCCACAGACTGAGTGGCTTAAGCAACAGAACTTTATGTTGTCATGGTTCTAGAGTACAGAAGTCCAGGATCAAAGAATCATCAAGGTTGGTTTCTGATGAGAACATTTTTCCTGGCTGCTCTGTGTCCTTACATTGCTTTTTTCCCTGAGAGATCTCTGTTGTCCGTTTTTGTAGAGACAAAAATCTTATCTGATTAGGGCCCCACCCTTATGACCTCATTTAACCTTGTTACTTCCTTAGAGACTGTCTCCAAATACAGTCACTTTGAACTTCAACATGAATTTTGAGGGGACACAATTCTGTCTGTAATAGCTTGCTCAAGGGATGAAAATAGAAAGACATGAAAGCAAGGAGGGAGAGAAGAAAATTTTATTCTACTCCATTGTAACCTCTCTCTTTGGGACTAATTAGAGTTGGGAATTTTATTTGAAAACATGTTTTAAATTTTACATGTTGTTGTAAATTAATTCTGAAGAAAATCCTTAGGTTTACTTTTCTGTACACTGTGTTATTCTTTCTTATTAGTCTGAGAGATATGCAGAATAAAATGCTCACATTTAAAAGTATACATAAATATATGCCACATTCACATTTTTCTTCATTGCAGAACACTGCCGTGTTATTATGAAGAATGTGTGAAGAAATTTCTAATTTTTTGAAAGTCTAACACTTACTCCGATCATAATAAGTTAATCTTGAACAAAGTAGCATTTGTTACATAGTTTCAACATTTATATTCTTGACCAAAAAAAAAAAAAAAATGTTAGCTGAATACTATGCTTTGTTACTAGGGGAAAAATGATGGTCAGGCTTTGAATGTCACTTGGGATAAGGTTAAAAAATATTTTAAATATGTAAAAGTTTAAAGTTCAGTTTTCTCTGGGCTACTAATTTGTTGGAAATCTCAGGTCATTTTTTTGGTTTTTGGACTAGGTTACCAGAATTTTCAGGTCCATCTTGCCCCGCCATCTTGCTTTCCTCCCACTCATCTTGTGATCGAGGTCTTTGTTATATGGATTTGGAAATACCCTAGAGAAAAATGTCTTTGCTGAAAATTATGAATGAAAGTGTCTATAATATATGACCATGACAACATTTTGTGAAATTCCCCTTTCTAGTCTGCGGATTATCTTCCCAGCCTTGTCCTTCTTAACAGTCCTGGGTGATGGTGAAATCTCTGCAATGGGCAAGGTTCCTCTTGGACAATGATTCCACCATTGTCTCTCTGCACTCTCCCCCTACCCTCCATTCAGTTCATTTTTCACTGTGACATCTTCTCAAAGAGTAATTCAGATAAACACCACTGCCCCATGTATACAGCTCTTTGAAGTGTTTAGAATAAGATCCATACTGCAGTTTTTATGTGGTGCCTCCTTTTCATCATTTTGGCCTTGACGCCATTTCTATCTATTCTGATAGTTATTCCCTGACTGTACTGGGTTAAGTTCCACCCCTGTCCCCATCAGTCAGTTTCTCACTGTTGCCCTACTTTACTTTCCTTCTTGTTTTATTTTATTTTATTTTATTTTATTTTATTTTATTTTATTTTATTTTATTATTTTATTTTAATTTATTTTTTATTTAAATCTTAGTTAACAGAAGTGTAATAATGGTTTCAGGAGTAGAATCCAGGGATTCATCATTTCCATATAACTCCCAGTGTTCATCCAAGCAAGTGCCCTCCTTATGCCCATCACGAATTTAGCCCTCCCCCCTCCCCAAACAGCCCTCAGTTTGTTCTCTGTATTTAAGGGTCTCTTATGGTTTGTCTCCCTTTATGTTTGTATTTTCTTTTTCCTTTCTTTCTGCTATGTTCATCTATTTTGTTTCTTAAGTTCCACATGAGTGAAACCATATATTTGTCTTTTTCTGACTGACTTTGCTTAGCATAATAATACACACTGTTGCAAATGGCAAGATTTCATTCTTTTGATCGCTGAGTAATATTTCATTGTGTATATATACCGCATCTTTATCCATCAATTGATGGACATTTGGGGTCTTTCCATAATTTGGCTATTGTTGATAGTGCTGCTATAAATATTGGGATGCATGTACCCCTTCAAGTCAGTATTATTGTCTCCTTTGGATAAATACCTAGTAGTGCCATTGCTGGGTTGTAGAGTAGTTCTATTTTTAATTTTTTGAGGAACCTCTGTACTGTTTTCCAGAGTGGTTGCACCAGCTTGCGTTCCCATCAACAGTGCAAAAGTGTACCCCTTTCTCCACATCCTCACCAACATCTGTTGTTTCCTGAGTTGTTCATTTTAGCCATTTTGACAGGTGTGAGGTGGTACCTCACTGTAATTTTGATTTGTATTTCTCTGATTTTGAGTGATGTTGAGTATCTTTTCATGTGTCCCGTAGCCATCTGGATGTCTTCTTTGGAAAAATATCTTTTCATGTCTTTTGCCCATTTCTTCACCAGATTATTTGTTTTTTGGATGTTGGGTTTGATAAGTTCTTTATAGATTTTGGATACTAACGCTTTATCCAATATGTCATTTGCAAATATTTTCTTCCATTCCGTTGGTTGCCTTTTAGTTTTGTTGTGCCTTCGTTGTGCAGAAACTTTGTATCTTGATGAGGTCTCAACAGTTCATTTTTGCTTTTGTTTCTCTTGACTTCAGAGACATGTCTAATAAGAAGTTGCTGTGGCTGAGGTTCAAGAAGTTGCTGCATGTTTTCTCCTCTAGGATTCTGGTAGTTTCTTGTCTCACATTTAGGTCTTTCATCTATTTTGAATGTATTTTTGTGTGTGGTGTAAGAAAGTGGTCCAGGTTCATTTTTCTGCATGTCACTGTCCAGTTTTCCCAGCACCATTTGTCAAAGAGATTTTTTCCATTGGATACTCTTTCCTGCTTTGTCGAAGATTAGTTGACCGTATAGTTGTGGGTCCATTTCTGTGTTCTCTATTCTGTTCCATTGATCTGAGTGTCTGTTCTTGTGCCAGTACCATACTGTCTGGATGATTACATCTTTGAAATATAGCTTAAAGTCTGGGATTGCGATGCCTCCAGTTTTGGTTTTCTTTTTCAATATTACTTTGGTTATTCAGGGTCTATTCTGGTTCCATAAAAATTTTAGAGTTGTTTGTTCTATCTCTGTGAAGAATGCTGGTGTTATTTTGATAGGGATTGCACTAAATGTGTAGATTGCTTTGGGTAGTATAGACATTTTTACAATATTTGTTCTTCCAATATATGATCATGGGATGTTTCTCCATTTCTTTGTGTCTTCTTCAATTTCTTTCATAAACTTTCCATAGTTTCCATAGTGTACAGATCTCTTACCTCTTTGGTTACGTTTATTCCTAGATATCTTATGGCTTTTGGTGCAACTGTAAATGGAATCGATTCCTTGATTTCTCTTTCTGCTGCTTCATTATTGGTGTACAGAAATGCAACAGATTTCTGTGCATTGATTTTATATCCTGTGACTGCTGGATTCATGTGTCCGTTCTAGCAGTTTTTTAGTGGAGTCTTTCTGGTTTTTCACATAGAGTATCATTTCGTCTGTGAAGAGTGAAAGTTTGATTTCTTCTTTGCCAATCTGTAAGCCTTTAATTTCTTTTTGTTGTCTGATTGCTGAGATTAGGACCTCCAGTACTGTGCTGAACAATAGTGGTCAGAGTGGACATCCCTGACAGGTTCCTGACCTTAGGGGGAAAGCTCTCAGTTTTTCCCACTGAGGATGATGTTGGCTGTGGCTCTTTCATTTATGGCTTTTATGATGTTAAGGTATATTCCATCTATCCCTACTTTCTTGAGGGTTTTATCAAGAAAGGATGCTGCATTTTGTCAAATTCTTTTTTGGCATCTATTGAGAAGATCATATTTACTTTCTTCATAGAACTTGCCACTGTTGAATATCTGTGTATACATTTATTCTATTTTACATGTGTATTGTTAGTTTTACCCCATTACTGTCTTAGGTTCATTAGGACAGAGAATGTTGTCTATCACGTTCATGGCTGTTACCCCTATGTGAGTTAAGTACTGGCATAGAACAGGTACTTATATTATTTACTTATTTCTTTTTATTATTCTTGTGTAACAAATTACTGCGTACATGAAGGCTTAAGGCAATTCAAGTATACTCTTTCATGGTTTCATAAATCAGAAGTCCAGGCTTAGCTAATATATGTTCTCTCCTTAGCCTCTCACAAAGCTGAAATCAAGCTATCAGCTGAGGTGCATCATTTTCTGGAGCTTGGAGTTCTTTTTTTCCAAGTTTATATGGCTTTTTGCAGAATTAAGTTCCACAGAGTTGTAGCACTTAGGCCCCTGTTCTCTTGCTGGCTATAGACCAATGCTACTGTCAGCTCCTGAAGACTTTCTGTAGTTAACTGCATGTAACCCCCTCTGTTGGCCCTCCCACATTTTGAACTTGTTGGACTTCTGGTTCTGAAAGCCATCTCCTGATTAATTCATGCCCACCCACACTCAAGGGGAGGGTGTTATGCAGAGTGTGCACCCTGAGGGTAAGGGGTATCTTGGGAAGCATCTTAGAATTCTGCCAATAATATACTAAATAAATTTGGAACTTATAAAGTGTTGTCACTCCACATCTGTAATAAATTTTAAATGCAAAACTGAAATTTAAACATTGCAAAAATGAAGACAATAAAGAAGTAATTTTTTTTATATTGAAAAGCATTTTTAAATTTTTTCTTTGTTTTAATCTAATGTCGACCTTTCTATAACTACATTTTGAGTGCCTGACATAGTTAAACGCACAGATATGATTAACTAGAATTGGATCACCAGTTTACAGGCATGTTTATTCATAACTAACTAACCTTCAATTAGAAAATGCAATTTTATTTCTCATTTTAAACTACTCTCTCAATCCAGTGCCTATTTTATCGTTTCCCTTCAATGGGCTGTGATTTCATGATGAGAATTTAGAAAACATCATTAAAAAGACTGTCATTCCATTGACATTTCATTTTATCCTTTTCTAATGCCCCCCTCCACCCCCCCAAAACCCTACCTTTATTTCTAGTATTGATTATGAATGTGTCTGTATCATGATAGTCAGTAAGCAGGGAAGAGCATGGTGTTTTGGAATCATGAGTTTCTGTTTGAATTTTGATTCCACTGTTTATGTGTTATATGATCATGAGAAACATCTTCCTTCTACCTCAGTTCACCTGTCAATAAAATGTGGATAACAATATTTAACTCAAAAGACTGGCATAAAGAGTAAAGAAATAAATCATTTGTAAAAGTGGCACACAGTAGGCATTCAGTGAAAGTGAGATTTATTTTCACAGGTGGAAAATATAATGTCTCCATAAATACTTGTTAAAAAAAACAGATTCCCAGGTCTTCACTAGGTCAGATATTCTAGAACAGAGACCCAGTAAACAGGGACCCTCATTAGCACACCAATGTCTGAAAACCAAAGATAAGGAAATACACAAATAATTCATTAAATGGAAGTAAAGTGCATTTTGAATATATTTATTATTGACAAATATTTTTTTATGTCTTTAAAGATATAATCGTTATGTCAAATGTCAAGCTTACTTCTTGTTTTGTTAGATTCTGTGTATATGTCAGTTTTCATCATTGTAAAGTAAGTATTGCATAATTTTAGAATCGTATGTTTGCTTCTTCTCCCAATGTGTTACATACTGAGTTTCTTCATCCCTCCCACCCTCCAAAATCTTAGAGTTTTGTCTCTTTTTCCAAAGAACAATAGTCAAGAAGGCAAATAATTTTCACATTCTGATTCCTCACTTTCATTCACAGTAGTCTCTTATCTGTTGGGGATACATTCCAAGAACTCCAGTGAATGCCTGAAATGGCAAATGGGAGCAAACCCTATATATACTATGTTTTTTTTTTTCTATACATACACGTCTGATAAAGTTTAATTTAGAAGTTAGTTACAGTAAGAGATTAGCAATAATAACTAATAATGAAATAGAACAATTGTCATCATATAATGTAATAAAAGTTATGTGAATGTAGTTTCTCTCTATATACCAAAATATCTTACTGTACTGTACTCACCCTTCTTGTGATGATGTGAGATGATAAAATGTCTAGGGGACAATATGAAGTGAAGGAATGACACAGGCGTTGTGACGTAGTGTTAGGCTACCACTGACCTTTGGATGCTACCCCAGAACGAGGATCATCTGCTTCTGGACTGTTGTTGATCATGGGTAACTGAACACACAGAAAGCAAAATCACAGATAATCACACATCAATTAGATGTGGAATGGTGATGTTCCCAAACGAAGTACAGGTATCTCCCACTTTTCAAAAGTTGGTGTTAATGCCACTTCATTTTTATGAAAGACGTATATTAGTAACTGTTTTCACTAGCTGAAACAAATCCAAAGAGGATTTTTGCTTTTACAAAAATGGTAAATAGCAAAAATAGCATTCAGCATTAGTTTTGCAGCAAGCCTTACAGAGGCAGCATGCACCTGAGCAGTGAGAGTGGTCCCTCCCAGTTCATTCCCTGAGAACTCACTCAGTAACTCAGAATCCAGCCTCCGTAGCTTTGAACAGTGTGTGTGAGCACCTGTGTTTTATATCAATTTATTTTGTGCATCCATTAGTAAGATATGTGTTCTAAGGTATCAGAAGCCTAAGAGAGGTGGTTTTTTTGAGTCTAGGGATGCTAAAATATTTTTCTGTATAAATTAATAGTAATTGCTTCCTTGCTTTGTGTCATTTTGGCTTACAAAAACTTTCAAAGTTTTTTATTTTTGAATCGTGGGGGAAACCTGTACATCTTAAACTTATAGAAATATGTGCATTAGTTATGTGACCATATTTTTGGAAGAAAAAAATCAAGATGTGGTTAAAAAATGGAGACAATTGGAGAGAATATTCAACTATTTGAAATTAGTGTATTCTGGAAAATCAGTCACAATCCTAATGTCTCTTAAGTGCCATATGCCTAATTACATCAGTGGATAAAGAGGAAGATAAAGTTCTTAGACTTTTTAAGGGTTTTACATTTCAACTTTTATCAGTTAAATTCAGAAAATTGTCTCTCTTCTCTTCTATAAGCTCCACCCCTACTCTGACCTTGAACTATCTCTAGCTCTTATTTGTGATCAAAACCATATGTACTGCAGATCTTTCTGGGATAGAAGCAAATCATTGCCATGCAGCACAACCAAAGCTCATCAAAAGCTCACTGCCACTGTCCTTTCAAACTGGGGAGAATGTGGCCTGTCTTCCCACTGTGTTGCATCAGCCCAGCAAATTATGTCTTTCCCCCTCATGAGAAGCCATATCACCCCAGGTGTGTTTCTCCAGCACAATTTGAAAATAATGAGACAAACACTGGACACAACATGCTTCTGACAGAGACCACTGAGTGTAAGCTTGTGGGAGAGAATTAATTTGGCCAGAGGCTGCAGCTAGTTTCGCCTCCCATACTTTGGCCTCTCAGATCACTGGGCCTCTCAGATTTAGTAGATGTCAATGCACAGATCAAACATGATATTCTAAAACCCAAGCAGCCATATTGGCATTTCAAGTAGCATGTGGCTTGGTTCATGGATGGCAGAAGAACTGAGGGAGGTTAGCTACTTATGTAGGTTAAATTGTTCACATGAGCGTGGAGGATTTAGATTTAAACCTCCTAAGCCACGCCCCTCCCCCCCCACATGTTGCTTCTTTTTATTTTTATTTTTTTTAAATTTTTTTTTAACGTTTATTTATTTTTGAGACAGAGAGAGACAGAGCATGAACGGGGGAGAGTCAGAGAGAGAGAGAGAGAGAGGGAGACACAGAATCTGAAACAGGCTCCAGGCTCTGAGCTGTCAGCACAGAGCCTGACGCGGGGCTCGAACTCACGGATCGCAAGATCATGACCTGAGCCGAAGTCGGCCGCTTAACCGACTGAGCCACCCAGGCGCCCCACTTCTTTTTATTTTTAAATAACCAAAGGACTTGGAGCATTTCTTAGGTGCTTCAATTTTATACTTAACCTATCCTTGTGATGTTAAAAAGATCTTGCCTGGTAACAGATGTGACAGAAGCTATGTGTAGAGCTCATACAAATAATACAAAAAGATCAAAATTAAAAATAGAGGATATAGGGGTGCCTGGCTGGCTCAGTTGGTTAAGTGTCTGCCTTCAGACACTTCATGGTCTCCCAGTCAGTGAGTTCAAACCCTGCCTTGGGCTCTGTGCTGACAGCTTGGAGACTGGAGCCTGCTTCAGATTCTCTGTCTCCCTCTGTCTCTGCCCCTCCCATGCTTGCACTCTGTCTCTCTGTCTCTCAAAAATAAATAAACATTAAAAAATAAATAAAAAAATAGAGGCTATAATGGCATTTGAAACTGTTTTGATATTTATTATATGCCGGGCTCTCTACTAAGAGCCCAGACTTTAGAGATGTAATTACTGGGTTCAAAGTCCAACTCTGGTAAATTGCTAGGAGAACTTTAGAGAAGTTGCTTAACCTCTCTGGGGCTTACTCTCCTCATCTATATAATGGGCATAAAATCAACTGCTTACAGTTGTTGTGAATAGTTAATGCATACATTGTGTATAGAATACTATTTAGCACATCCTAAGGGCTCAAAAAATAGCTCTTATCATTAGTATTACCTATGATAACTATTAACAGCTCTTTACACTAGTAATAACTCTTAGCATTAATGATAACTATTTTAAACTATTATTGGTGGTAAATTATCATTAGTGATAACATGATTAGTCATAACTATGATAACCAGTGATGATACATAAATTTCACTTCTTTTTTTTAAGTTTCATTACTTCTTTTTAAAATTTTTTTTTAATGTTTATTTAATTTTGAGAGACAGACAGACAGACTGTGAGCAGGGGAGGGGCAGAGAGAGAGGGAGGCACGGAATCTGAAGCAGGTTCCAGGCTCTGAGCTGTCAGCACAGAGCCTGGTGCAGGGCTTGAACTCACTGACTGTGAGATCATGACCTGAGCTAAAGTCAGATGCTAACTGACTGAGCCACCCAGGTGCCCCTAGTTTCATTACTTCTTAAACATTATCTCTTCTAATTTAAGAATCTGGAGTGCCCGGGTGGCTCAGTACATTAAGCATTCAAGTCTTGATTTTGGCTCAGGTCATGATCTCAAGGTTGTGGGTCTGAACCCCATGTCAGGCTCCATGCTAAGCATGGAGCTTGCTTAAGATTCTCTCTTTCTCTCCCTCTGTTCCTCCCCCGCTCTCTTTCTTTGTCTAAAGAAAATAGAATAAAATAAAATATTAAAAATCTTCTTAGCTCTGATTCTAGTTTCCTCTTACACAGCAGCTTAATCATAAAAAGCCCAAAAAGAAAAAAAAAATTTCCAGAGACCATATGACCAATAATTGACATTGAGCACTGGGCAGAAGTTGTCCGTCCAACTCCAGAGTGTGAAGCACTACATGCTTCTACTTCTGAATGTAAGCAAATACTTCAAAATGATTTATTAAGGCAACTAGCATTTACTGAGCTCCTCCCATGTTCTTTTTCCATATTTCTCTTTCAGTAGCAATGTGTGTGTGTGTGTGTGTGTGTGTGTGTGTGTGTGTGTGTGTAGGATTATGGGGTTTCAGAGTGATGGTGGGGTCCAGAGCTAATGGCCAAGAAAGAATTCTTGAGAAGTCTTTGGGGCAAGAAGGTGATGTTATGAAAGCATGGGAATAGGATCCATGGGCAGAAATATCTGCACTGAGGTTGTGAAGAGTGACTGGTTGGATACTATGGAGTCTGGGAAGATAAAGTTAAGAAGTTTCTTAAAGGGATTTCCATATGCTAAAGAAGACTCACAGATTACTGGAGGCCTACCTATTGTCAAGCTAAGGTGGTTTTTCCCTCTAGCAAAGCATTATCATTAAGACAGTAGGGAGTTCCTGGAGATTAGGCTATTGATAAAATTGCCTTTTTCTTGTAATTTACTATATTTGCAAACTGATAGTCTTTGTACAACTGTGATCTCTTATCAGTTAACAATTTGTTTTTCTCTTTCCTTTGTTCTTGGGCAGCCAGGAGAAATATCACACATATCCTGCCTGGTGGGGCATGGGATATGCTAGTTTGTGCTTCGCCCTCAGCTTGCCTTATGCTCCCTCATCATAGGAAGGCAGTGGGTAGGGAGGGAAACCTCTAATACCCCTCCAGCAACATTCTTTGCAAGTACTTGTGAGTATCCCAGAACACTGAAAATGGTAAGCCTGATAAGATGCAAGCAATGTCCAAAGGCAAATCCCATTCATTCATCCATCCATACTTATTCATCCATTTACTTATTATCAAATTGAATGTCTACCATATACTGGACATTGTTCAAAACTTGAGGGGCCAGCATTGAAAAACAAAAAAACAAAAATGTTAACCTGTTCTCATGAGCTTACAACTGGATGGAGAAGACAGCAATCAAGCAAACAAGTAAGCCGTAAACATTTATTAATGTGAAGGGCTACACTGTGTATGCTGGAGAATAACTTTAAATATGAACGTTTAGATTAAGATCTGAGTGACAAAAACAGAAGCAGATATGAAGATGATGGCGAACTACACTGAGGGAAGAGGAAACAGAGAAAATGAGGTCACGTGGGAAGAACGTGGAAGGTTTGTGGAACTGAGGAAAGGCCAATATGGAAGGAGTGTAGTATATAAGGAGTAGAGAGATAGGAGATAAGTTCAGAGAAGTAGGTGGGGGTCAAATTAAAGAGAGCTTGATAGGGGCACCTGGGTGGCTCAGTCGGTCGAGTGTCCAATTTCAGTTCAGGTCATGGTCTCACAGTTCATGAGTTTGAGCCCCGCGTCGGGTTCTGTGCTGACATCTCAGAGCCTGGAGCCTGCTTCGGATTCTGTGTCTCCCTCTCTGTCTCCCCCTCCCCTGCTCATGCTGTGCCTCTCTCTGTATCTCAAAAATAAATAAATGTTAAAAAAAGAAAGAAAAAAAAGAGAGAGCTTGATAAGTCAGGGTGAGTATATGAGAAACCACAGGAAAGGGTAAAATGATCTGATTTACTCTGTAATCTTTTTCTGTAATCCTCGCTGTTACATAAAACAAGGATTTGGTCAGGACAAAAGAATAAAAGAGATCTCTGACAAATTGGGGGACTATTAGAGGATTCCAGGTGAGATATGAAGATGGATTGGATAAAAATAATTGTGCTATAAGATGGAAGGAAGTGGACGTAAGTGAGGATGAGCTTGACAGGTGGAACTGACACTTTTTTTTTTTTAATTTTTTTTTTTTCAACGTTGTTTTTTTTTTTTTTTAATTTATTTTTGGGACAGAGAGAGACAGAGCATGAACGGGGGAGGGGCAGAGAGAGAGGGAGACACAGAATCGGAAACAGGCTCCAGGCTCCGAGCCATCAGCCCAGAGCCCGACGCGGGGCTCGAACTCAGGGACGGCGAGATCGTGACCTGGCTGAAGTCGGACCCTTAACCGACTGCGCCACCCAGGCGCCCCTGGAACTGACACTTTTACTGAATGATTGTATGCAGACATTTAAGGAAAGAACAGAATCAAGAGCTGTAACTCCTTTTTTTTATTAATAAATATATATTTTTAAATTTTTTAAATGTTTATTTACTTTTTTGAGGAGAGAGAGAGAGAGAGAGAGAGAGAGAGAGAGAGAGAGAGAGAGAGAGAATGTGAGCAGGGGAGGGGCAGAGAGAGGGAGACACAGAATCTGAAGCAGGCTCCAGGCTCTGAGCTGTCAGTACAGATCCTGATACAGGGCTCAAACTCACTGATGGTGAGATCATGACCTGAGCTAAAGTCAGAAGCTTAACTGACTGAGCCACCCAGGCATCCCGAGGGTCGTAATTTCTAATGGTCAGTGGTCAAAGTCTACAGTTGAATCTAGATGCCAGTGGGAAGGACAGCTGAAGTAGGTCCTGAGCAGTATACTTAGTTACCCATTGGGAGTGTGGGGGCATTTCTTCCATGGGGCTGTTGGGGTGTGTGGGGCAGATGGTGCTCTCTCCATCTCTGAATGCTGAAGCCACTCCTGTTCATGTGGCCCCATAGCTCTGTTCCCTCAACCTGGGCCCCACCTACTTCTCTATCCTCAGGCCAATTCTCTTATTTCTCAATAACCCTGTGCAGCCAAAGTTGTCTTTCTAGTTTTAGGAGAGGTGACCTGTTCTCTTGCTCATTACGCATTCTCCCAAGTTTCTTGCCTAAGCCTCCAGGTCCCCCATTTCCTAGGCCTAATCTTTAGGCTTCTAAAACATAAACTTATAAATTTATTTATAAATTCTTTCCTTTTTTGAATGTGTTGAATGTGTTTCTTCTCCTGTTGAATGTGTTGCTGACTAAATGGAAGAAATAATCCAAGGATAGAAAATTCCAAGGAAGTAAACACACACACACACACACACACACACACACACGCGCGCGCGCACATGCACACACACACATGCATGCACACACACAGTGATAGGTATTTCAAAATCACTATCCTTCCATGCTTACTTTGTCTTATTTATTCTCAAATATCATCACTCCCACTACTCACTAACTCATTTTATACTTGTTGCGTGGTCTCTTTTGGTTTAGTTTCCTCAAACATTAAATTAGAATAAATGATCTTCAAATCCCTTCTAGATCCAAACTAACTGTAATTCTATTCTAGATTCTGGACAGAAACTCATATTCATTTGCTGCCTGCTATCTCCCAGGAGTTTTGTGAAAATACAGTGGAAGGTAGTCAGCCCAAACTGTATCTCTCACTTAGAATCAAGGGTATTTGACAGGATGAATCAAGCAAGCCTGCTAGGATCATATTTAAATTGGTGCACTAGATACTTTATAGAAAGGACATCATCCTAAGAGCCCAGACACAAAATCTTAGTTACTCTGAGCTGTCCAGAAACTAGCAGGGGCCTGGTGGGAGATAGAAATGTCTTATGGGAGCAGCTCATCTACCAGGACTAAAGACAATAACTGAGATTAAAGGGAGGGAGGGAGAAAGGGAAGAAGAGAGGGACAGAGGGGAAGAAGAAGAAGGAGGGAGAAAGGAGGAAGAGAGGAAGAAAGAGGAAGATGAGGAGGAGAAAGGAAGCAAGGCAAGGGAAAGAAAATACAAGATATGTGTAATAGACTTATCCATACTACATGAATGATATATCATGAGAAGCCCACAGATAAGTGTGAAGGGCCAGGTGAGAAGTTGCTAGTATGATTAGATATCACGCAACAGAAGCTAGGGAACACAATTTACACTTCTAATCTGTTATTTTAGAAACTGAAATTTTAAATGGTGAAATAAGTTTGCAATATTTTTTTTAACTAGAAAAAGTAGAAGGGGTTAATTTATCCACTTAATATTTATTGAGCACTGATTATGGGTTAGGCAGCATTTTGGACACTGAGGATATAGTGATGATAGATGACATTGCTGATCTCAAAGAACATAAATGCCATAGCAATTAACAAATAAACAAATAAATATATGGTATATTAGATAATGAAGAGAAAAATGGAACAGGGTTAAAAATAGAGAATGGAAGAGGGCAGGAAGGGACAAACCATGTTACTGTATATCAAGGAAATTATCACTGTTAAAGGGATAATAAGGTTATTGAACCAAAGTCTGAATAAATGTTATTGGTGGACACCTGATCCTCAGTGCCTGAGCATAACACATGTATATTGCATATTTAGGGTTCCTGAGGCAATGTAAGCTTTTGATTACAACATTACCTCAGTCATGGTATCATGGACATTGCATGTAAAATAATTTAAGTTGTGGATAAGATCAGGAAAAAAATTATCTTCTAAATATTAAAATTTTTAAGTCATGCAATTCTTCTACCTACTTGAATTATACTACCAAACATAATATTGCAAATAGGGACCATACAATGAAAAAAGAAATAAGGACACATAATATCAGAGGTGATCTAGAAATCTGGAATAAGTGACCAAAAGAAAAGAAACAGCTTACGTTTGCTCTTTAATTAGAGATTCTGGAGCCAAAGCAGTGTTACTGATTTTCATTTTCTTTAACACTAAAGGAATCTTTTCAACTGTTTTCTTTAAAATAGTTAATTCTGGCTCTGGTTCTTGAGTTGATTAAAGAGAATCTTGTTTGAAGTTGCTTTAAGCTTGCAAGTCAAAATGCCCATTGTGTTTGTATCCCCTTCCTCCCCACCTACAATCCACCACCACCACCACCCCCCCCCCCACCACCAAAAAAAGAGAGAAAAACTATATTGCTAGATTTAGGGAACTGCTCATATAATTGTCTCCGTGAAAGTTCCTTAAGTTAGAGAAGCACAAAATTTGAGATATCCGTATATAAACAATGACCTCATGCTAGAATAGTAGCAGGGACATTGGCAGTTGCCAACCTCAAAAGTTTTGATGAGATATTTTCTGTATTACTGCCACCCCACATATGAACCACCCACTATCTCCTTCCATCCTGGTTACACAAAACTTGAGATCCCAAGTATAAAATACATAGGAATCCTAGTTAACCATGTTAGGCTTGAGACTCCTACTTCCTGTAATGAACCTTTTGGTTTCCCCTATGCCACTCTCTAGCTGCAAAACCTTGAATGTACCTTCTATAGATCATTGTTTCTTCATCTTTAAAAAAAGATGCTGTTAGTTACATATTTTAAAAATCTCTTTATGCTCTAGTAGTCTTAAGTATTAAACTATAAGATGTTTTGCAGATTGGGAGATATTTAAATATTTTGAGTCAGAAAAACATATGTTTGGATTTTGATTCATCAACTTACTAATTGGGTAAATTTGTCTCATTTTTTTCCTTTAAACAAATTTTTTAGGGGTGCCTGGGTGCCTCAGTTGGTTAGGCATCTGAATCTCGGTTTCGGCTCAGGTCATGATCTTACTGTTTGTGGGATTGAGCCCTACATCAGGCTGTGCACTGAGCACAGAGCATGCTTGGGATTCTCTCTCTCTCTCTCTCTCTCTCTCTCTCTTTCTCTCTCTCTCTCTCTCTCTCTCTCTCTCTCTCTCTCTCTCTTTCTCTCTCTCTCTCTCTCTCTCTCCCTCTCTCCCTCTCTCTCTCTCTCTCTCAAAATGAATAAACTTTAAAAAAATTTAAGTTTATTTTAGCCAGAGAGATAGTAGGGGAGAGGGGCTCCATGGTGACCATGGAACCCTATGCTGGGCTCGATCCCACAACCCTAGGATCATGACCCAAGCTGAAATCAAGAGTCGGACCCTCAACCAACTGAACCACCCAGGCACCCCACATTATTTTCCTTTAAAATGGAGATTAAAAACACAGAATTCCTTGAAGGATAAATGGGATGACACATGGGAAATGCTTAGCTCAATGCCCAGCACTTAACAAAAATTCAGTGTTCCCTATGCTATCCATGTGCCAGGCTTCCCATTTTCCCAAAGATTTCTGACAGAATTTGACCATCATTGCACTCATCACATTGCCAAACAGGAAATGGTTTCTGCAGTTTTATTAGGAAAAAAAAAAAAAAAAAGACTGTCATTAGGGGGTGGTGTTGGAAGGAAAACCTGTACTTATAGTACAGTATTTTTACATTTAAAACCAACTTCTTCTTTGAGTGGAATTACTAGCTTTACCTGTATTGTCTGGGTATTTGGAAATTTTCTGAAAATATTTTATTTGCTAGTTTTCATTGTGTCACAAACTACTTCTAAAACTTGGTGGCCTAGGGGCGCCTGGGTGGCGCAGTCGGTTAAGCGTCCGACTTCAGCCAGGTCACGATCTCGCCGTCCGTGAGTTCGAGCCCCGCGTCAGGCTCTGGGCTGATGGCTCGGAGCCTGGAGCCTGTTTCCGATTCTGTGTCTCCCTCTCTCTCTGACCCTCCCCCGTTCATGCTCTGTCTCTCTCTGTCCCAAAAATAAATAAAAAACGTTGAAAAAAAAAATTTAAAAAAAAAAATAAAACTTGGTGGCCTAAAACAACAATCACTTTATTGGGCCCACTGCTCTTTGGGTTGGTGAGGCAGGTTTTCTGGTCTGAGCAGGCTGGACTGATCTCTGTTAGGCCCTCCGATGTGTTTGTGTCTAGCTGGCCCATCAGATGATGGCTGGTACATTTGGCAGTTGGCAGGCTTATTGATCAGGGCAGCCAAAAAATTTGGGGTGGCAGGGCCTTGCTCTCATAATCCAACAGGCTTGCCTGGCCTTCCTGACATAGTGGTGCTGGCATTCTCGCCAAAGCAGTAAGAGAAGGCAATCCCTACTGCACATACAGAACATTTAATTCTTATGTCACATTTGCGATTGATTACTCCATTGACCAAAGCTAGTTAGATGGTCACGGCTAGAGTCAGGATGGGAAGGTGCTGCCTGTCTTGAGCCGAGAATAAAGGAAAGGCAATGATTGCATCAGTTTGGCAAAAAAATGAACCACAAATGTACACGCTGTGCTCATTGGAACTAGTATCTTAATATTTCTTACAAAATCAAATAAGATAATTTGCTTAAAAGAGAGAATAATTATGTCCATCTTAATATATATTAAAAAAAAATTCTACAGCACTGACTCTCCTCCGCCAATAACCCTGTCTTTTTTCCTCTCTTCGTTCTTTTCTTTTCATACTTCACAATACAAAAATTGAATTAAAGTGGGGTGTTCCGGGTGAGAAGAAGAAAAGAATAGCATCCAAATATACTTTTCAAATCCCAAAGAATTTTGTATTGCACTTTTTTTCTTGATTTATGCCTTAAAAATTTGAGGGATGTAAAATTTTCAAACTGCTGAAAACAGCAGTTTTGCTTTTGTCTTGTAAAAGGGATACCCAGTGAAAAATACCACATTACCAATCTGACAGTAAATATTTACGTTCTTCTAATTTATCTTCAACAGTTAAAATGAGAATACAGATGAGAACAAAGAAATTTTGTGAGTCTCCACTGTTCAAATGTTAGTAAAGACAATTTCAATAATAGTCTGTAAGTCTGGCAATAATCATTTGGTGGTGATTTTTCACCTCCTTTATATGCTCTCTTTCCCTCCCCATCTTCCAAATGCCCAGCATCATAAATCAAGCAGGAAAACAGTGGTGGAGGGGATTTACATGCCTTCAATGTGCACCATGTTTCAGACATTCTAATTGTATAAAAATATTATCTCATATATTTTTATTTTGAAACATATTATCTGGGATGCCAAAAACTTCTATGCAGACTACAATAAGATAAGAAGTGGCTCATACTTGATGTCATAGGTCCATTATATTCTCCAACTATTAGAATTAAAATGTGTGGCTTAGTGGCCTTTTAGTGGTAATAGAGAACAATTATATAAAGATTATTATGCCTGAAGGCATTTCTCGAAAGTCTACAAAAACATAAAATAAAGGTAGATTTACAGATACTTCTTAATAACCTAATACTTTCTCAATAACTCCCATTCATCAAATATTTATTTAGCATATATGATATAATAGGGATTGTCTAGACACTGGGACTAAGAGCAGTTAATGGTGCACAGAGGGCAGGGTGCTGGGACTTGTCTGCCTCTGTTGCATGCAATTAGGGAGTGCATCGTCCACAGAGAATTTGAAAACAGTTATAAAGGCAACTAAAGCTGGTTCTTCTTTTTGTTTCTATCATATTTTGGCAATTGCTAACAAAGTCATTAATAAAATAGTCTGTCCTCCAAAGTTATTTTGTTAGTATAAATATTTTAAACAATGGCTGCAACTAAGTTTATATAATAAAATTGTAAGAGGATGGTAACTTGTTTCTTCACCAAGAATGTGCTACCTTTGGTTATTTAAAAACAACTGCTTTAGTGAAAGAATACATACTACCACGAGGATTGGAGGCACAAATGGATGGCTAACTGTCCAACTTGGAGTTTTCCAAACTAACTTTCATGTAGATTAGAGTGGCAAAGAATTAGCATAAAAATGTGCTAATTTGAAGCACGTAGAGGCACCTGGGTGGCTCAGTTGGTTAAGCGTCAAACTTTGGCTGAGGTCATGATCTGGTAGTCCACGATTTCAAGCCCTGCGTCAGGCTCTGTGCTCACAGCTCAGAGCCTGGAGCCTGCTTCAGATTCTGTGTCTCCCTCCCTCTCTGCCCCTCCCCTTCTCTTACTCTGTCACTTTCTTAAATAAATAAATAAATAAATAAATAAATAAATAAATAAATAAAATGAAGCACATAGTGTTTGTGTGTGATAATTTTAATATATAATAATATATATAATTTTAATAAGTTTAATTTAAATATATAATATAGCTCTGTCTCCACTCAGAACTCTAGGCAGAGGAGAGGAGCTGGAAATTGGGTTATAAAAAGTCTTGAAGTCCAGAGAGCTTCCAGTTTGTTGCACAGAGTCAGAGAAGATGGCGGTGTAGGAGGATGCTGGGCTCAACGTGCGTCCTGCTGATCACTTAGATTCCACCTACACCTGCCTAAATAACCCAGAAAACCACCAGAAGACTAGCAGAATGGAGTCTCAGGAGCCAAGCACAGACAAGAGGCCCATGGAAGAGGGTAGGAAGGGCGGCGAGGCGGTGTGTGCCGCACGGACTGGCGAGAGGGAGCCGGGGCGGAGGGGCAGCCTGCCGGCCAAGCAGAGCCCCCGAGTCTGGCTGGCAAAAGCGGAGGGGCCGGAGGGAATGTGTTCCGACAGCAAGTGGGACTTAGCATCTGGGAGGTCATAAGTTAACAGCTCTGCTCGGAAAGCGGGAAGGCTGGAGGACAAAGGGAGGGAGAGTTGCTGTGCCCTGGGACGACAGAGCTCAGTTTGGCGGGAAACAAAGGCGCTCGCCAGCGCCATCTCCCTCGCCCATCCCCCAGCCAAAATCCCAAAGGGAACCAGTGCCTGCCAGGGAACTTGCTCGCTCCGCGCAAACACCCAAGTCTGTGCTTCTGCGGAGCCACCCCTCTGGCAGCGGGTCTGACTCCCTCCCGCTGCCACAGGGCCCCTCCTGAAGTGGATCACCTAAGGAGAAGCGAGCTAAGCCTGCCCCTCCTGCCCCCGTGCACCTTGCCTACCCACCCCAGCTAATAGGCCAAATCCCCAGCTCCACAAGCCTGGCAGTGTGCAAGTAGCCCAGACGGGCCACGCCACCCCACAGTGAATCCCGCCCCTAGGAGAGGGGGAGAGAAGGCACACACCAGTCTGACTGTGGCCCCAGCGGTGGGCTGGGGGCAGACATCAGGTCGGACTGCGGCCCCGCCCACCAACTCCAGTTATACACCACAGCACAGGGGAAGTGCCCTGCAGGTCCACACCACTCCAGGGACTATCCAAAATGACCAAACAGAAGAATTCCCCTCAAAAGAATCTCCAGGAAATAACAACAGCTAATGAACTGATCAAAAAGGATTTAAATAATATAACAGAAAGTGAATTTAGAATAATACTCATAAAATTAATCGCTGGGCTTGAAAACAGTATAGAAGACAGCAGAGAATCTCTTGCTACAGAGATCAAGGGACTAAGGAACAGTCAGGAGGAGCTGAAAAATGCTTTAAATGAGATGCAAAATAAAATGGAAACGACCATGGCTCAGATTGAAGAGGCAGAGGAGAGAATAGGTGAACTAGAAGATAAAATTATGGAAAAAGAGGAAGCTGAGAAAAAGAGAGATAAAAAAATCCAGGAGTATGAGGGGAAAATTAGAGAACTAAGTGATACACTAAAAAGAAATAATATACGCATAATTGGTATCCCAGAGGAGGAAGAGAAAGGGAAATGTGCTGAAGGTGTACTTGAAGAAATAATAGCTGAGAACTTCCCTGAACTGGGGGAAGGAAAAAGGCATTGAAATCCAAGAGGCACAGAGAACTCCCTTCAGACATAACTTGAATCGATATTCTGCACAACATATCATAGGGAAACTGGCAAAATACAAGGATAAAGAGAAAATTCTGAAAGCAGCAAGGGATAAACGTGCCCTAACATATAAAGGGAAACCTATAAGACTCGTGACTGATCTCTCTTTTGAAACTTGGCAGGCCAGAAAGGATTGGCAGGAGATCTTCAATGTGTTGAACAGAAAAAAAATACTCAGCTGAGAATCCTTTATCCAGCAAGTCTGTCATTTAGAATAGAAGGAGAGATAAAGGTCTTCCCAAACAAACAAAAACTGAAGGAATGCATCACCACTAAACCAGCCCTACAAGAGATCCTAAGGGGGATCCTGTGAGACAAAGTACCAGAGACATCACTACAAGCATAAAACATACAGACATCACAATGACTCTAAACCCGTATCTTTCTATAATAACACCGAATGTAAATGGATTAAATGCGCCAACCAAAAGACATAGGGTATCAGAATGGATAAAAAAACAAGACCCATCTATTTGCTGTCTACAAGAGACTCATTTTAGATCTGAGGACACCTTTAGATTGAGAGTGAGGGGATGGAGAACTATTTATCATGCTACTGGAAGCCAAAAGAAAGCTGGAGTAGCCATACTTATATCAGACAAACTAGACTTTAAATTAAAGGCTGTAACAAGAGATGAAGAAGGGCATTATAAATAATTACAGGGTCTATCCATCAGGAAGAGCTAACAATTATAAATGTCTATGTGCCGAATACCGGAGCCCCCAAATATATAAAACAATTACTCATAAACATAAGCAACCTTATTGATAAGAATGTGGCAATTGCAGGGGACTTTAATACCCCACTCACAACAATGGATAGATCATCAAGACACATGGTCAATAAAGAAACAAGGGCCCTGAATGATACATTGGATCAGATGGACTTGACAGATATATTTAGAACTCTGCATCCCAAAGCAACAGAATATACTTTCTTCTCAAGTGCACATGGAACATTCTCCAAGATAGATCACATACTGGGTCACAAAACAGCCCTTCATAAGTATACAAGAATTGAAATTATACCATGCATACTTTCAGACCACAATGCTATGAAGCTTGAAATCAACCACAGGAAAAAGTCTGGAAAACCTCCAAAAGCATGGAGGTTAAAGAACACCCTACTAAAGAATGAGTGGGTCAACCAGGCAATTAGAGAAGAAATTAAAAAATATATGAAAACAAACGAAAATGAAAATACAACAATCCAAATGCTTTGGGACGCAGCGAAGGCAGTCCTGAGAGGAAAATACATTGCAATCTAAGCCTGTCTCAAGAAACCAGAAAAATCCCAAATACAAAATCTAACAGCACACCTAAAGGAAATAGAAGCAGAACAGCAAAGGCAGCCCAAACCCAGCAGAAGAAGAGAAATAATAAAGATCAGAGCAGAAATAAACAATATAGAATCTAAAAGAACTGTAGAGCAGATCAACGAAACCAAGAGTTGTTTTTTTGAAAAAATAAACAAAATTGACAAACCTCTAGCCAGGCTTCTCAAAAAGAAAAGGGAGATGACCCAAATAGATAAAATCATGAATGAAAATGGAATGATTACAACCAATCCCTCAGAGATACAAACAATTATCAGGGAATACTATGAAAAATTATATGCCAACAAATTGGACAACCTGGAAGAAATGGACAAATTCCTAAACACCCACACTCTTCCAAAACTCAATCAGGAGGAAATAGAAAGCTTGAACAGACCGAAGAAATTGAATCGGTTATCAAAAATCTCCCAACAAATAAGAGTCCAGGACCAGATGGCTTCCCAGGGGAGTTCTACCAGACGTTTAAAGCAGAGATAATACCTATCCTTCTCAAGCTATTCCAAGAAATAGAAAGGGAAGGAAAACTTCCAGACTCATTCTATGAAGCCAGTATTACTTTGGTTCCTAAACCAGACAGAGACCCAGTAAAAAAAGAGACTACAGGCCAATATCCCTGATGAATATGGATGCAAAAATTCTCAATAAGATACTAGCAAATCAAACTCAACAGCATATAAAAAGAATTATTCACCATGATCAAGTGGGATTCATTCCTGGGATGCAGGGCTGGTTCAACATTCACAAATCAATCAACGTGATACATCACATTAATAAAAGAAAAGATAAGAACCATATGATCCTGTCAATCGATGCAGAAAAGGCCTTTGACAAAATTCAGCACCCTTTCTTAATAAAAACACTTGAGAAAGTCGGGATAGAAGGAACATACTTAAAGATCATAAAAGCCATTTATGAAAAGCCCACAGCTAACATCATCCTCAGTGGGGAAAAACTGAGAGCTTTTTCCCTGAGATCAGGAACATGACAGGAATGCCCACTCTCACCGCTGTTGTTTAACATAGTGTTGGAAGTTCTAGCATCAGCAATCAGACAACAAAAGGAAATCAAAGGCATCAAAATTGGCAAAGATGAAGTCAAGCTTTCACTTTTTGCAGATGACATGATACTATACATGGAAAATCTGATAGACTCCACCAAAAGTCTGCTAAAACTGATACATGAATTTAGCAAAGTTGCAGGATACAAAATCAATGTAAAGAAATCAGTTGCATTCTTATACACTAACAATGAAGCAACAGAAAGACAAATAAAGAAACTGATCCCATTCACAATTGCACCAAGAAGCATAAAATACCTAGGAATAAATCTAACCAAAGATGTAAAAGATCTGTATGCTGAAAACCATAGAAAGCTTATGAAGGTAATTGAAGAAGATATAAAGAAATGGAAAGACATTCCCTGCTCATGGATTGGAAGAATAAATATTGTCAAAATGTCAATACTAGCCAAAGCTATGTACGCATTCAATGCAATCCCAATAAAAATTGCACCAGCATTCTTCTCGAAACTAGAACAAGCAATCCTAAAATTCATATGGAACCACAAAAGGCCCCGAATAGCCAAAGTAATTTTGAAGAAGAAGACCAAAGCAGGAGGCCTCACAATCCCAGACTTTAGCCTCTACTAAAAAGCTGTAATCATCAAGACAGCACAAAACAGACACATAGACCAATGGAATAGAATAGAAACCCCAGAACTAGACCCACAAACGTATGGCCAACTAATCTTTGACAAAGCAGGAAAGAACATCCAATGGAAAAAAGACAGTCTCTTTAACAAATGGTGCTGGGAGAACTGGACAGCAACATGCAGAAGGTTGAAACTAGACCACTTTCTCACACCATTCACAAAAATAAACTCAAAATGGATAAAGGACCTGAATGTGAGACAGGAAACCATCAAAACCCTAGAGGAGAAAGCAGGAAAAGACCTCTCTGACCTCAGCCGTAGCAATCTCTTACTCGACACATCCCCAAAGGCAAGGGAATTAAAAGCAAAAGTGAATTACTGGGACCTTATGAAGATAAAAAGCTTCTGCACAGCAAAGGAGACAACCAACAAAACTAAAAGGCAACCAACGGAATGGGAAAAGATATTTGCAAATGACATATCGGACAAAGGGCTAGTATCCAAAATCTATAAAGAGCTCACCAAACTCCACACCCGAAAAACAAATAACCCAGTGAAGAAATGGGCAGAAAACATGAATAGACACTTCTCTAAAGGAGACATCCGGATGGCCAACAGGCACATGAAAAGATGCTCAATGTCGCTCCTTATCAGGGAAATACAAATCAAAACCACACTCAGATATCACCTCACACCAGTCAGAGTGGCCAAAATGAACAAATCAGGAGACTATAGATGCTGGCGAGGATGTGGAGAAACAGGAACCCTCTTGCACTGTTGGTGGGAATGCAAATTGGTACAGCCACTCTGGAAAGCAGTGTGGAGGTTCCTCAGAAAATTAAAAATAGACCTACCCTATGACCCAGCAATAGCACTGCTAGGAATTTACCCAAGGGATACAGGAGTACTGATGCATAGGGGCACTTGTACCCCAATGTTTATAGCAGCACTCTCAACAATAGCCAAATTATGGAAAGAGCCTAAATGTCCATCAACTGATGAATGGATAAAGAAATTGTGGTTTATATACACAATGGAGTACTACAGGGCAATGAGAAAGAATGAAATATGGCCCTTTGTAGCAACGTGGATGGAACTAGAGAGTGTTATGCTGAGTGAAATAAGCCATACAGAGAAAGACAGATACCATATGTTTTCACTCTTATGTGGATCCTGAGAAACTTAACAGAAACCCATGGGGGAGGAGAAGGAAAAAAAAAAAGAGGTTAGATTGGGAGAGAGCCAAAGCATAAGAGACTCTTAAAAACTGAGAACAAACTGAGGGTTGATGGGGGGTGGGAGGGAGGGGAGGGTGGGTGATGGGCATTGAGGAGGGCACCTGTTGGGATGAGCACTGGGTGTTGTATGGAAACCAATTTGACAATAAATTACATATATTGAAAAATAAAAAATTAAAAAAAATAAATATATAATATATAAAATTGTATATTTATGGTAATTCATATGCTAATAAATATAGCATAATTTACATGCCATATATGTGCTAGTTTGAAGCATATGTATATTTCACAGTTTCATATACAAATACAAGCCTTAAATTAAAATCTAAAGTAGAGGTAGTTGGCAGTCCTGTAAGACTGACCCCCTAATTTACGGAATCTGATGCTATCTATAGGTAGACACTGTCATAATTTACTTAAATTGTAGGACACTCAACAGATGTTGCAGAGAATTGCTTGGTATAGGGATAAAACCCACATGTGTGGTGTTAGAAGCGTTATGAGTTTGGTAGTGGTGTGAAAGTAAGAAGGGACAGAGGAGGAGTATTTCTTTTCATCTAGAGGCCATCTTGGAGATAGTTTCACTCTTCTTGCTATTATTTTCCAGCATACTGGAAAGACAAAGAGGCAAGTTTTTCCCTAGGATTATATAATTTAACTGTGCGATTGCATTTCCAATTCTGTGTTATTTAAATATTCCCGATTTCTCTATAATAAAATACATGGATGCAGATTAAAAAAACACTGGGAATGTTTATTAATTTGGAAATATCTACTTCGTAGAAATCTGTCTATGCCTATGGTATGCATACATTTATATATATGTGTTCTCTTTCAAATAAACATTTAAGGCTGTATACTAATCGTCAACATGACCACAGTGCCAGAAAAGATACTCTAATATGGAAAATAAACACTGTTTTTTAAATAAATGCTTAACAATATAATCTGTGAACTCTAAATGAAATCTTGCAAGGTTTAAATAATTATATTCCTAACCTTTCATGGAATGATATGTGTCAAACAAATGCTAGACTTTTTATTACTTTTATTGGTAAATGGCGTTTTTACAAATATCATGGGTTTTTGAAAGAAAATACTCTATTATATGTATTAAATAGAAGGGGAAGTAATCTTTGTAATATTGTAAATATCACTGAATTAGATCCTTAAATATGAGGCACTCTCAAAGATTAGAATGTAATAGGATGCAGAAATAAGTAACATCTGGGACTGTTTTCTTGTGTTTTTTTTTCAAGTTTATTTTTTTTGAGAGAGAGAGAGAGAGAGAGAGAGAGAATGAGTGGGGGAGGGGAAGAGAGAGAGGGATAGAGAGAATCCCAAGCAGTCTCCATGCTGTCACTGTAGAGCCCGACTCAGGGCTCAGTCTCATGAACTGTGAGACATGACCTGAGCCAAAACCAAGAGTCAGTTATTTAACCAACTGAGCCACCCATGTGACCCTATTTTCTTGATTTTTCTTCTACCTCTTAAAAATAATATTTCAATGGAATAACCAGATCCAAATGATATATGTAAAATTAGAACCACGTGATATATATGTGTGTGTGTGTGTGTGTGTGTGTGTGCATGCGTGCGTGTGTGTATACACACACACACACACACACACACACACATATATATATATATATATATATATATATATATATATATACAATCATAGTATCTTATCATAATATTTTAATATATCCCCTCTTTAGACAATTTGTGTTGTTTGGGAACTCATAAATTTCAAGGAGCAAAGCTTAGAAGTTATAGGACATAAACAAAATATTGGAGTATTTAAGATTGTAGACAGTAGGGATGGACCTGTGCTTTTTAATATACTAATAAAAATCTAAATATGCTAGTCATGAAATCTATTTTCCATAATAAGAACTAGGCTTATAATAATATTAGAATTATATATACAAATTCAATTTAACTTCAGTGTAAAAATATAGAGAGATCAAGTAACTTGTGTCACTTTGCACAACAGTTTTAATAGCTAAGTTTTAAATTTATTCATTTTGCCAATAATTTTCTTATTTGCCAATAATTGTCTACAACAGTTTTTTAAGACACTATAAATATATGGGTTCTTCTTTATAAATACACCAAGTAAGGACATGATCTCTTTAAATTTCTAGTGGCAAAGTTGTATTTTATGAGGGCACAAGCTACTAAGCTTAAAATAGCATTTACAAAGTATTCCTTGAGAAGTAAAAACACATTTTTCTTAGTAGATGGGAATGTATCAATATTGATCTCTTCCTAAATATTGAGGGATCTATCTAAATACTTCTATGGCGAATCTATCACAAAAAAGTATAAGATGTAAATTTTCTCTTCATTAATTTTCAGTGAGAAGTGAGCACTTGAGATAATTATGGTTAAAATTAATTTTAATTTTATCTTATTAATATAGGTTTTCATCTGTTTTGTTGCTGTTTGTTGTTGTTTTTTGTTATATACAATATTTATCCTTCCTCAGGCTTCCTAATTCTTTTAATTGGCAAAGGGTGTTCTGTTTGTTTATTTTTAGTTGTAAGGAATAGTGAAGTCAACAACAGTCAAAGAATTTAGTATTTTTCAGACTTAATCTCTTCTTATATAACCTACACATGATGGGAGAGTCCAATCAAAGAAGATGGGTCATTCTTCAGTACCAGCTCTTTCCTGATGGTCAAAACTATCTGTGGGTCAAACTTCACCCTGGTGAAGTTCCATGGACTGGAAATGTTTTTCACAATTTTTCACTGAAGTCTTAGGTGTGCCATTCTCTCAGGCAGGAGATTGAGACTCTCTCTCTCTCAGTTAATGAGATTAAGCATTAAGTGAAAATGTCCCATAATGTGAGTATTTAACAAAGAGAAATTGAGAGTTCTGGTTTACTGGCTTTTGACTTTGGCTAATGAGCTTTGATTATTTGTGAATGTACATTATGTGAAAGGCTACAGTTGTTTTAAATAATGGATGGGGTGGGGACAAAGCCCCTCCTCCTGCCACTTCTGCCCCAAATCCAAAAGTAGCCAAAAAAAATTGGGGCGCCTGGGTGGCTCAGTCGGTTAAGCGGCTGACTTCGGCTCAGGTCATGATCTCGCGGTCCGTGAGTTCGAGCCCCGCGTCGGGCTCTGTGCTGACAGCTCAGAGCCTGGAGCCTGTTTCAGATTCTGTGTCTCCCTCTCTCTCTCTCTCTCTCTGACCCTCCCCCATTCATGCTCTGTCTCTCTCTGTCTCAAAAATAAATAAACGTTAAAAAAAAATTAAAAAACAAAAGTAGCCAAAAAATAAAGACAAGTGAGTCTTTGGCTGACAATATAAATTGGATCTCCTTTCAGGGCACCTCTAGCTCCAACGTGTGCTTTATCATGTTGCTGAGATGGGCATCCTATGAACAATAAAAGCTACTGTGGTTTGAATTATTATTGTGTGGCTCTGTGCTAAGCACCTTACTTTTATGGTTTCGTTGAATTCTCACATCAAATTATTCACGTTTTTTTTTCAGAAAAGGAGATTTAAGTATCTAACAGTTAAAAGGTGGTGTTTAATACCAAAGGTCATGACAGCTGAATTAAAATGCTTCTGTGCCTTTTCTGTTCCAGTATAATCTATTTGGGTGGTTACAATTCATCTTCACCACTATTGTTAGGTTTTTTTCTTCAGATTCTGACTGTGTATCTAGAGTATATGCTGATTATTAATTGTATTAGTTAGAATGGGCTATATTATGCTCCAGTAACAAGCAACCCACGATCTCAATGACTTAAAGCAACAGGGATTTATTTCTTGTTCATGCCGCACGTCCTACACTGGTCAGCTGGGGATTCTGCTCACAGCATCCATACTCTATGACCAAGGTTACATTTTATATCATCTGTTATATAGACATACCCTAACTTTCTTAACAAATCCTCAATTATTGCATCTAGGATGGTTTTGCCATTTTAGTTAGCTGGTATTTCTATCCTCCTGACAAGCAATATTGTCTAATGGCTAAGACCATAGTACCTGGGAATCAGACCCTTTGGGATCACAGCCTTGTGAGCCAATAGCTATGTGAGCGACTTAGGTAAGCTGCTTGAACTTCCTGTGCCTCACTTTATCTATGAAATGTAATTGTACCTATCTCATGGGATTGCTGTGTGAATTTATTGAGGTTTTAGGTGACATAAAGTATGTCGACCATGGCTGACCCATAGTAGTTTCCTTATATGTATTAGCTAATAATTCATGGTTTAAAAAATACTTCTTAGGAGTAGAATTTTTGAGTGAAAGATTATAAGGCTTTAAATACACAAAACAAAATGGGAATGAATTTTTACAATGTAGGACCTTAACATATAATAAATAATTCCCTCAGAAGACCTAAAGCTATTCTATGGGGCAGATTATGCACAGTTTACTAATAAAGCATAGGAAAATGATGGAACTTGAAGCTGCATGTGGATAGGTCGGACTCTTTTCCATACTCTTTTCTCCCTAAACAGCCCTGGATCTGCAGTCAGCTTTTATCAACTTCCCCTTACACTGTGGCCTATACCCCATACTGAACTATAGGAATATGTTTGTTAAAAAGCTTATTTCTGGATCTCAGGCTCATCTTGATCAGGCAGGTCCACTCGTCAGCCCCACCTTCAGACCTTCCACTATTTCACTGTATAAGCTGAGCAAGATGTAATTCAACTGAATAAGCATCCTTGATACATGCAGGTCTCAGTTCCCTGCTCCTGTACAGTAGCTTTGTCTTCTATTCTTTCTGTTCCAAGGTTTTCATTTTTTTTTTAAAGTAAGCTCTACCCCCAACATGGGGCTTGAACTCATAACCCTGAGATCAAGAGTCACACGCTCTATGCACTGAACCAGCCAGGCGCCCCACCTGTTCCAAGGCTTTCAGAAGCATATTCTTCACAGACATTTGACATCTTCCATTAGCATTTATATTTTCATATCATAAAGCTATACCATTTACCTGTTTCTTTTTTTTACAGGAGGTAATGTAGCTTCCAAAATGAAACATACCATTATAGTGCATTCTATATGTTGCTAAGATTACCACTGTACTGTTTGGCTTGTTTTGTTTTTCCTCAAGAGTTTAAAAGCCTTGCGTTATTTCCTGTAACTCCATGTACTTAATGTATTTTGCTTTTCATTAAAAGAATATGCACATTACAGAGAAGTAAATAGTAAAAATTGCATCTAAATTTCCTAAACAAGGAGATAAGTTGACTAGTATAGTCTTAAAAGATGTGTGGCCACACATCAGTGTAATTCAAGAAACCAGCAATCCTCATATTGATGGATGGAAAGACTCAGATACCATTGACTTAAAAGCTCAAAGTCCATTGAAAAGACAGAGCCTAGATTTAGCTCTTTGTTCCCTGACACATCTGACTAGCATTTGGTTAATGTCAGTGTCTTGCTAATACGTTTAGTACAATCTCTTCCTCAGCATGATTAACTGTAATAGGGCTGCTGCTGAAAAGGTGTGCTTAATGTATTGTAAAGGGTCACAGATGGGGAGTATTAAGTCCAAGATGCCCAGCTAGCTAGGCTATGAAAGATATAATCCATATTTATTATCCTTTCTCATTAACAGTAACAGTCACATATAAGCAATTTCAGTTAAGAACTAATCTAGAGCAGTAACAAAGTTTGATGGCATCCCTAATGACAAAAGGTAGGGCTCCATTAGTCCCACCCACTACTGGCTGTTCACCAGTGTTGGTAGAAATTAATGAGTCTTATGACAACAGGCTAACTAATGCCGATATTTGGTATAAGGTTACTCAAGGAAAAAAAAATAATAAGAGGGCTAAGTTTATTCCACACCTTTAACCCATTGCTTTTGAAAAACATGATTAAGAAATCATCTAACTTAATAAGCATTCATGTGGTCTTTTCTTTCTTTTCTATTTCCAGCATTAATGTGCTTTTATAGGGCAATTTATTTCTTCAGTATAAATTCACCCTCTTTCAAAATACCGCTTTTTCTGGATCATCTGATTTTGTTTAGTGGGATTAATTACATTGACTTTATTTCCACCCGACTCTTTTGGAGTACGCTATAAAAATGACATGATGCATTTACTAATTTGCAGCCAGGACAATTAACATGAACCCATAGTCTGCAGCCCTAAAAAATAGGATTACATGTTAAAGAAAACATAACATGGGTAAGTTACACTGAAACCCTCAAGGTGCCCACAACGGTAGGGTGCCTGTGCTTGACTGTATGTCCTATCACTTCAGATTGAGCAGGAATTTTCCGTATGTTTTGAAGACTTTGTACTCACAGCCTCTGACGATTCTCTGTCCCTCCTCCATGTGGGATTATTAGCCTAGTCTGCCTTCATAGCTGGTATTTATTCATTCAGTCAGTATTTATTAATCACTATACGACTCAGTGTGCTGAGAGCTAGAGACAATTGTAAACAAAATGAGACCTCAATTCTGATCTTATAACTCGACCTTAGAAGGCGGGTAGGGAGACAGATTATACAACAAACACAAACACAAAAAAATGTGCATAAATTATTATGAGTTTTGTAAGAGTAATTCATACAAATTAGGACCTTATGTTATAAAGTCAACAATTCACTGGTTTAAATTGGGTGAAATGGGGACAGTCTTTTAGAAGGAATACATTGAATGTGAGGCAGTGAGTTAGGGAAATGTTCCAGACACAGGAAAGGGCACACAAACTTGGTGCCATCAGGAAACTGAAAGATGATCTGAGTGAATTAAAAAAAAAAATGTCTTTTCATGATTAATCCTGGGGGCACAATTTATAAACAGGCAGTAATGGATAAGGGCACACATTCTGTCACAGAATCTAGCTTGTTCTGGCTTACCATAGAAATTTTATTTCAGAGTTTTAGCTAGATTTGTGTCCAAGACAGGCTCTTCTTAGACCTGATCTGGGGAAGAACAGTGTCCAATCTACCTATCACAGTCTGGCTCCAAACGGACTGATTCTACCAGCAGTTGCCTCACATTGAGCTGTTTGCTGCTTTATCATGAATCTCTTACCCAGAACCTCCTTAGATACCCTCTTTGTCTCAGTCACATTGGAGTTACTGCTGGATTTCTAAAATTTTCTTACTCCAAAAGAATGTAAAAGATTCTTAAATCCTTTTCTTCATCGTCTTCCACAGACTTTTTTTTTTTTTTTTTTTTTTGCTTTTTTCACTCCTCTTTCACCACTGGATGTAAAAATTTCTAAACTTCATTTTTAATGTTTATTTATTTATTTTTGCGAGAGAGAGAGATGTTGAGAATGAAAAAGAGAGAAATCCCAAGCAGGCTCCATGCTGTCAGTGCTGTCAGCCCACCGCAGGGCTCAAACCCACAAACCGTGAGCTCATGATCTGAGCCAAAATCAAGAGTCAGACACTCAACCAACTGAGGCACCCAGGCGCCCCAACAATTGCTAAATTTCTTGATTTTTCAGTCCTTATCTCTTGTCAGTCAAATACCTTATATCCTTTCACTCAATTTGCAAAAATTACAGTTAAGACAGGTAAGGTTTTGTTTTTAATAGTGTCTCTTATAGTCCATGTATCATATAAAACACACATAAAAAGTTTAAAAGATACAATGGAAAATGAAACAGATCAGAGCTTACAGCCAAACAGTCAAGTAAATAAATACACAAATTATAATCACAAATTATAATGAATATATAATTTAAATTTAATTTAAACCGAAGATGAACAGTGGTTAGTCTTATAAAGAATGGAGACTACAATCATTACAGAAAGAACAAAAAATATGTGTCAAGTCCTAAAATAAAAAAGCACTCTATAGCCAGTTAAGGGCAGGAATATGTGGTAAGAAATAGACAACGATGATGAATATAGCAAAGACATTGAGGTAAAGATGTTAATGGTAAGAAGTTTTTTCAAGCTTCCAGATAATAAATCTTTGTTTCTCCAGCAACCTGTTAATTTTTATGAAATTATGTTTAAGAAATACTGTTAGACAAATAGAAGAAAATTGAAGTATAATTTAAAATATCCATCAGAAAAGGCTACATGGCATGGATTTCTTTGTGGGGTATCCTGTGGCTTTTATACTTACTAACTTGTCATAGCAAGGGAGTTTTTCATTCTTTGATGTGTGATTCCTAATGCATGTATTGCCATGTTTATTATCTGTGTAGGTTGGTGGATTTCTGTTTTGTTTTGCTTTTAGATAATATCTGACATTAGGCAAACTGCAAAGTCTGAATTCACAGTCCCCAAGACTGCCCTCATTTCTGACAGCCACTGCAGGTTTGGCGGGATTCCTAAAGCTCACTTTATTGTATTTTTCAACTCTAGGATTTCTGTTTGGTTTATTTGATGGTTGCTATTTCCTTGTTGAACTTCTGTTTTTTTCATGCATTGTTTTCCTAGCTTTGTTTAGTTGCCTGTCTGTGTTTCTTGTAGCTCAATAAACTTCTGAATTAGGAGGATTGCTCTGAATTATTTGTCTGACAGTTCATAGATCTCCATTTTTTTTAGGGTCAGTTATTGGAGCTTTATTATTCCCTTTGGTGGTGTCATATTTTACCTGTTTTTTTGTAATCCTTGATTCCTTACATTAGGATCTACACACTTGGGCATTCAGGATCCTTTTCTAGTCTTTACAGGTTTGTTGGGCAGAGATGGTCCTTCATCAGTCAACTCAGTTTGCATGTCTGGGTGTGTTTAATGGTAATGTCCTTGGACAGATGGGGCCTGCAATTACAGTTTATTTTGGGGGCGAGGCAACTGTTTAAGCTCAGAGGATGGGGATGGTCACTGTGTGTGTCAGTGTGTCACTGGCTGAGAACAGTTAGACTGGACCGCTGGCTTGATCCCCTATCCAAGTAAGACTGCAGGATGGGCTCCAAAGTTGCCTGGATTCTCTGGTCAGGTTTGCTAGATGGTCATGACTGGGTACTATGTTCAGTAGTGGATGTGGCTATGAATTAGCTTTTCTGCCCTGGCAGGGCAGCAGGACAGGAGGGGGACCTGTACAGTTTGCTGTGTGGGGACTCAAATCAGGCCAGGGTGTGCACTGAATCCCCTGGTCAAGTGAGGCCACCGATTTTGCTCTGCAGACAGGGAAAGCCATGGACTGTGCTCTGTGTTCAAGCGCCACTGTATATAGGGTTGTTCAATGGGCTATAGAGGTTCCTCTGTGCTGCTCTGATTAGGTTTGTTGGTTGGACAGGCTGAAGGATATTTTCAGCAATGTGCAGAGCTACAAACATTCCCTGCCTGGGGCCCAGCAGAAGTAGCACTAACCCTGATAGAACTCTTTATTTGTTGTCTTAGCTAATCTGCACCCCAAATTCTCTGACTAAACAGGGTCACTGGCTTTGCTCTCTAAATTAACAGCTTGAGCACCCCTGGGCCACACAGCTTCCATGGGTTGTCACCAGCTCTTCTGGTCAGATGGAGCCAAAAGACACTCTCAATAGGTGGTGAGGCTGTGATTCAGCTCTTTGCCTGGATGTGGGCAAACTAGAGTCAGCAAAAGTCCTCATTCAAGGACCTGAATCAGGCAGATCTGCACTCCACTGAGTTCTCTGGTCAGAGTACATCCCAACTTGGTTGGGCCGATGAGCAAAACCACTCGTCGGGATTACTATTTTGGCACTGCAGGTTTAAACTCAGTCTGCCAAGATCCGTGTGTTGGTTGTTGCAAGCTCCTCAGTGCTGCTCATCACAGTCAGATTGCCAGTGGTTGGGCCCTGCAGATTCCCCTTCAATCCCTGCGGTGGGAGATCAGCGTAGCAGCTAAAACAGAGTAACTACCAATTCTGGAAGGGGGCTGGTTACCTCTCGGGGTTCTCTTTTCCCATTGCAGGAACCAAAGGCTCAGAGAACACCTCATTCTACTTGGTGCTGCACTGGCCGGGGGGAGGGGCCATGCAGTCGATGTGTGGTCCCTTCTCTTACCCATCGATGCAGTCTCTCTGGGTCTCTGAGGTGTAGGGAGGTGCTTCAGCTTCAACCTGGTGTTCTAGGATTCTCTCAGCGACGTCTCATTCTTGAATAGTTGTTAGTTGGTCTCCTTGTGAGAGAAGTGAAGTCAGAAATAACCTATATAGCCGTCTTGGTGACGTCACCCCCAAACTGGTTTTTAATCCAGCTCTATTCAATTCAATAAGGAGAGATTCTGAATATCTTGGTTTTAAGAATGAGTAAGCAGGAAGATGATACAGACAGGAAAACAAAGACAATATTCATACTCTAACATCTATGAGTAAGTCCTAAATGAAATGAGATTGTGAGTGATAATCAAAGGCAAGAATTATGTCTTCTATGTCCTTTTAAATTGGAACTGAGAAGGACCCACAGGTGCATACTAGATGTCTGATTCAGGTGGCAGAAAGGGCTCATTGAGGAAGAAAGATAAAATTCATCCAAACATCTGGTAGAAAATGTGGAAAACACATATTTTAGGCTTTGCATATAACAGGACTTGGGTGAGAAAATGGTCCTTTCTCTCTTTTTTTTTTCCTCTAATTTTTATATTCTATTACCTCTTTCAGGTATTTGTGGGAACTCTTTCTTTATAAATACTAAAACATAAAACCAACACAATAACAAGAACAAATAGAAAATACTGCATTTTGAATAAATAATTTTGAAATCTAATGAGATTGCACCAATGTACATAGCAATCAATCTACTTATATATTTGTTAAGTCTGTTTTGGTCATGCTCAGTGCCATGCTAAGAACTATGAAACATAGGAGTTAGATATAGAATTATTCATTTATTCAGTCTGTATTTATTTAGCATCGAGTATGTGCAAGGCACTGTGAGAGATACTGCAAATAGAGCAATAAACAAGGTGAAAGGAATTCCTGTCTTCATGTAGCTTATATCCTAAAGGTACAGGTATGCAGCATGCAACTCATTATACGGATAATCAATTATAATTCTGATATATCTGTGAAGGAGAATTATAGGATGCTAATGAGTATCCAGAAGGAGAATACGACCAAGAATGTGTGTGTGTGTGTGTGTGTGTGTGTGTGTGTGTGTGTGTGTGTGTGTGTGTGTGTAGGTACATGAGCATGAGTGTGCTTTGGGACGAAGGATCAGATAGGAAAGGATCCCCCATGGAGGTGATATTTTGAGTCAAGACTAGGAGTAAGTATAACTTAACTAAGAAAGAGAGCAGCTGGTGAGCAGACCCTAAGGTTGTATAAGGTCTCTGTGGATGGAACTCCGAAAGCAAAGGGCATCAAGGCATGAAGTGAGGCTACAAAGTTTGGCATGGAATAAATAATGCAGAGATTGATAATGATTTAAGTGTTTTTCTGTCACCAATACATGGAAAGATGTTGACAGGTAGCTCGGGATGATTGATGTTTTTGAAAGATCACTCTGCCTGTAAGATAGATAACAGAAAGGCAGGATCAAAATGGAGTACAGGAGGATCAGCTAGGAGTCTGTATTGCTATATCATAAAGCAATATTGGTAGCTTGGATGGGAGTGACAGAGTGGATATGGAGAGAGGTAGACAGATTTGGAAAATACTCTAAGAACTAACATTGGCAGTTTAATAATTGACAAATGGTGAGAAGGGAGAGTGTCAAAAATTATTTCTCTGTTTCTCCCATTTTGGAATTTACAATTGTGAAGAAAAACAAGAATTGACTGAAATTTCTTCAAGATTCCTGAATCTCTGACATAGAAGTTCGTGTCTCTTCATTTTGATATTTGTGAAGATGCTCTTTGGTAAAATTAGATAGACATACTTCTGGTAGATAGGGTTCTGATCTTTACAAGTGTTACATTACATCAGATTCTTTTCTTTAAAATGGATTGGGTGTGTTTGAGGGTTTCTTAGAGAAAAAAATGGAGAAGCAGTGTTTACGTGGCAATGATAAGATGCGTTAAGAGCCTATACACTTGTCAGTTGGCGGTGACCTATATTGTGGCAGCGTGCTACCATTTTTGACAGTTTCATTAGGCAAGTCAGGTTCAGGGTTGTCAAGAAAGCTAAGCTCCCTTCTTCTCAGGTTTAGAAACTGGTCTGAAAGTCTGCCTTGGTACATGTGCAGAAAGGAGCCTGGGATGGCTGTCCTTAGAAAGGGGTGCTTACAAAATTGTCCCTTAGCTCATGTCAGCAGCTTGACCGACAAATAGTTCCCTACACTGATATAAAAGTTTTCCTAGATCGTGGGAGGGGCTCATGATGCCTAAACTGTTCATATGAACAATATTGTTTATGCTGAACACCTGCTTTCCTTTTGGGAGTCTGAAATTTTGGTACTATGCAGAGGTTACCCATGTGACCGGCCCTAATAAAACCTCAAGCACCAAGTCTCTAACAAGCTTCCCTGGTAGATAACACTTCACACATGTTGCTACAACTCATAGGCTGAGGGAATTAAGCACATTCTGTCTGACTCCACTGAGAGACAGTTCTTAGTAGCTTGTGTCTGGTTTCCTCTGAACTTTGTCCCATGTGCCTTTTCCCTTTGCTGATTTTGCTTTGTGTCTTTTCACTGTAATAAATCTTGGCCATAAACAGGACTATAGGCTGGGGCTTATGAGTCCTTATATGGAATCATCAAACCTGGGGTGGTCTTAGGGACCTCTGACACAGAAAATCACTGGAGTATATAATCTTGCTACTACCTAAATTACTTTTATGAAGATACATTGGGCATGGATTATCAATATTAGATTCATGGCAATAATGATCTTGTCATGTAATTTTGGTGGAGATTAAGACAATTTCAAATATAAAAGAATGTCCTTAATAAATATCTCAAATTTGCCAGATTCACCTGAAGAAGACAGAAGTATAATTAGACATCACAATTTTCCATGTGAACATCTTCAGTAGAGTGAAAAAAAAGTATCTATAACCAAATCCTTTGGACCTTATTTTCATTAAGGTTTTTTGTTGTTGTTGCTCACGTTCATGTGTTGATGTTATATTCAGACCACAAAGCTTTTCCATGAGCAGGTTCTAGTAGTGAAAATGTTTTGTTTTGTTTTTTTTAATTTTTTTCAATGTTTATTTATTTTTGAGACAGGAGCGACAGAGCATGAGAAGGGGAGGGACAGAGAGAGAGGGAGACACAGAATCAAAAGCAGGCTCCAGGTTCTGAGCTATTAGTACAGAGCCTGATGCGGGGCTCGAACTCACAAACTGTGAAATCATGACCTGAGCTGAAGTCGGACGCTCAACCAACTGAGCCACCCAGGCACCCTATGAGCAGGTCCTAGTAGTGAAAATGTTTTATGTACAAGGCTAGAATGTCTCATTGAAATGATGGGGAAATGAACAAGGTACAGGGAAGTACTATAAGCTGCTCCTTGCTAAAAGTCTCTTGTGCTACAGAAGATGGAATATGGTATCTGTAACATTATCAACCATAAGTGATCCCTGGATTTGAATTGTGATTATGGAAATGACAATGTTCTTTCATTTAGGTAATTACTAAACCTCTTAGAGCACCATGTGTGTGCAGGGTCCATGATTCTTATTACCTTCTGAAGCTTTTATTACCCTGCACAAATTTAGCACTCACTCTTGAATGCTCTGCTTTATCAAATTCTCATAAAATATCAAAAACATTCTCTGAAGAATTTTCTACTTTTTTTTCTTTTTCCTCTGGAGCTATCCTAGATTTCTGTAATTTCTGGTCATTATTTTTAGGGTGAAACATGATAGTCTACCTGTTAAGTGTTTTCTTACTCCTCCCTGTGATTCTGTGATTGGATTGACTCTGCGTGTGTGTGTGTGTGTGTGTGTGTGTGTGTGTGTGTGTGTTTCTGCTAAGATGTCCTTATGTAAAGATAAAGACTAATTGCAAATTATTCCTAACTTTGCCTCATATAATTTTTTAACTCATTTTTAATCTCACTTAAGATTTGAAAATAAAAACTAAATATTGACCAAGGGCTTATTACTTGCCTGCTATCATTCTAAATCTATTACATATACCAACCCATTTAACCTCACAGTAACTTATGAGATAGGTGTTATTATTATCTTCATCATATTGATGGGGAAACAAGACACAGAGGTGTTAAAACCACTTGCTCAAGGTTAACATAGCTACTCAGGGGCAGAGTCAGGGTGGCAGGATGGAAGGGGGCAGTGTGGTTCCGGAGCCTGAGCTCTTAATCCTTGCCATTCACACTGCCTGTAAACATACTCTTGTCTTTTTTGTTTTGTTTTGTTTTTAATTTTCACCACCTCAGTTCTGAGTCTGGCTGCTTCTAACCACACTTTGTTCCTTTCCGCAGTTCTATGTCAGTCTACGGTTTTGCCCTTGATATGGCTTATCCTGTACGTTCTCATTCTGTGATGCTCTTCACTCATGCTCTCTCTTCCAGAAAAGCTTTTCACAGTCTGATAGGCAGCCTGGGAAATGCTGTGCAGGCAGCACAGGACAATCTTTGCCGATGGGGCTCAGGCTGTGAACAAAGTGTAAAAGATTATTTCTGATTCCGTGACTTCCAATGATTTAGACTCTTTCACCCTAGCGTAAAGAAGGGGAACTACACCAAAAAGCTAGATTTCTAACACTAAACAATAGAATTCTAGAAGACAACAATTCTGACAAAACCAGACCTAGCATTGCTTGCCTGGTATTAAATCTATATTCAGACTTTAGAATGTGTCAGACAGTTTTAAATACAAGTCGTCAATTTTGAGTGGAAGGATTTAGAACATTTTCCCTTCCAGTGAAATCATATAATCCTCATTAAAATGTTATCTTATGGTTCAAATGATTAGCAAGTACTACATTCTCTGAATCCAAGAAGCCTGAAATTTTGTAGGTGAATAAAATTCCACCAACTACGACATGTTTTGTTAACAGTAATTTTCCCAGCTTATCAATAGAGAATCCTATTATTCCTTTACACTTCTGTTACCTCTCAGTCATTTCATACATACTGTTTCCCAGCCTCCAGAATTCTTCCTCAGAAATAAAAGGTATTTCAAAGCAAATTGCAAAGTGTTGATTGTACACTACCAACAATTTTCTCATTCTCTCCCTATAAATCTATAATGTGAACTTGATGGCAGGCAAATCTTCTTTAGGGTTTTCAAGCATAAACTTCAAGAATTGTAAATGACAGCTATTTTGAAATTTTTTCCTCCGCTTTCCTAAGCAAATTTTTGAGTTTATTTCCCAAAATGTTAATGTTAAAAATAAATTAAAGAAAGTGTGACAAAAAGAGACAAATTTAAGTTAATGATAAAACCCACCAACATACACATCATCAGGTAAGGTTTTTTTTTTTAATTTTTTTATTTTAATTTTTTTAAAATCCAAGTTAGTTAACGTATAGTGTAATAATGATTTCAGGAATAGAATTCAGTGATTCATCGCTTATATACAACACCCACTGCTCATCCCAATAAGTGCCCTTCCCAATCCCCATTTCCCATTTAGCCCATCCCCCCACCACCCAATACCCCACCAGCAACCCTCTGCTTTCTGCATTCAGGAGTCTCTCATGATTTGTCCTCCCTCTCTGTTTTTATCTTAGTTTTGCCTCCTTCCCCTATGTTCATCTGTTTTATTTCTTAAATTCCACATATGAGTGAAATCACATATTTGTTTTTCTCTGAATGACTTATTTCACTTAGCATAATACACTCTAGTTCCATCCATGTGGTTGCAAATGGCAAGAGTTCATACTTTTTGATAGCTGAGTAATATTCCAGATAAGTTAATTAAAAATTTTTTTTTAACGTTTATTTTTTATTTTTGAGACAGAGAGAGACAGAGCATGAATGGGGGAGGGCCAGAGAGGGAGGGAGACACAGAATCTGAATCAGGCTTCAGGCTCTGAGCTGTCAGCACAGAGCCCGATGCGGGGCTCGAACCCACGAACCGTGAGATCATGACCTGAGCCGAAGTCGGATGCCCAACCGACCGAGCCACCCAGGTGCCCCTCCAGATAAGTTAATTTTAAAATGAAGTTTAGATTTTAACCATATCTCAGTTGCTATTTATATATGGAT
The DNA here is from genome assembly GCF_018350195.1 of Panthera tigris. Classification (NCBI taxonomy): domain Eukaryota; kingdom Metazoa; phylum Chordata; class Mammalia; order Carnivora; family Felidae; genus Panthera; species Panthera tigris. Next base: position 112,327,500 of record NC_056666.1, on the reverse strand, counting down.
TCTCTTGAAAATATTAAGAAAACAGATGAGTTGCAGTTAGTAGAATGGGCAGGAAAGTTATGTAATAGTGATATCTTTACAAATTAAATATTAATGTATTGGAAATTGTATTTTACAGTATTGGCTCCAGGTTTCATAAAGCAGAAGGATTCCATGTAAAAAGCATGATGGAATCTATATTTTATGAAATTGTATGATTCAGATCTCACATTTACTGAGTATCCGTAGTAACAAATAACCATATAGATAGTAAGAAGGTAAATATTTAGAAAATACTATAGACAGCTAGCTGGCTGGATTTAGCACTGGTTATATGCATAGCAATAACTATGTTTTATATCTAACTCTCATTTCTTTTTCTTAAAAATTTTTTAATGTTTTTTTTTATTTTTGAGACAATGCAAGAGAAAGAGTGCAAGCAGCAGAGGGGCAGACAGAGGGAGACACAGAATCTGAAGTGGGCTCCAGGCTCTGAGATGTCAGCCCAGAGCCCGACGCGGGGCTCAAACTCACGAACTGTGAGATCATGACCTAAGCTGAAGTCAGACACTTAACCGACTGAGCCACTCAGGCACCCCTCTAGCTCTCATTTCATATCCTGAGCTCTAGATTCAGATAGGAATTTCCACTCGAATGGTTAAAACATACCTCAAACTTAACATGTTAAAAAACGTTTACTATTTCACTCTAGTTGTCTATTTCCTTCCACTCTCGCCAACCTCCCAATCCACTTCTTCCCTAGTATTCCATATAACAGTTATTTGCATCACTGTTCACCCAATTAGTTTCTAGTTCAAAAGCTGATGGCTCATCCAGGATGCCTTTCTTCAGCACAGTTTCCCAATATTCAGTGTATCAGAAAATCCTGTTAGCTGTACCCCAAAATATACATATCAAATCCCCACACTTCTCACTATTTCCACAACCATTTATTCAAATCCCTGGCCAATCTATACCTGAGCAAAAACATCCTATGATTTCCTAGTCTCTATTCTCCCCTTCTAGGACCAATTTAAAACAGCAGAAAATCAGGTCTTAATATTCAAATCTTTTTATTCCCCCGGATTGAAACCCTTCAATGGTTTTCTCTTACAATTAGAATAAAACCTAAATTTCTCATTATGCTTCAGTGGCTGGTTTCCACTTACTCTCCCAGGTTCATTGTCTTGCTCACCCTGCTCCACACAGATAATCTTCCAACATGCCAAACTCTTTGTCCTAAGACTTTCACCAGCCATTATTTCTGCCCAGAAAGCTGCTCCCCCAGCCCTTTGCCTTGCCAGCATATTTTCATTATCTACATCTCTATTCAAATATTTTCTAGTCAGAGAGATCTTCTTTAACTATTCTAATTAAATTAGCTACCATTGCCCCCCTTTTCATTACCCTGTTTTATTTTCTTCAAATCACATATAATCATCTGAAATTATCCTATTTATATATGCATTTAATAGCTTTCTTCTCTCAGTAAAACGTAAGCTTCATGAGGCAAGGTCTTTCTGCTTTATTTACTTCTGTGTTCCCAGTGCACAGCCTGGGGGTTGCTACACAGTAGGAACTCAAATAATATTTGTTGAATGAATGAATGAGTAAATAAATCATAAATTTTTCTCTCTTATCCACAGTTAATTTTCCTAAATTTTTCAGTTTGCCTCATTCATTGGGGCTTGGGATATTGAAGGAGAGAGCAAAATTTGACCAAAATTGAGTTTAAGAAAAAAATAAGTATACCAGCTGCCTGGATTGGAAATACCTACTATTGAGAAATACAGAGCCCTTTATTAGCATATCCTTATAATCATAACCATAATAGCACTTTATAATTGTATACTGATTTAGAGTTTACCAAGAGTCCTTGTATTCTTTAATCCTATACTCCATTCACAAGAGGAGTGGATGTAGTCATGTTTTCTTCTTTTCTTTTCTGTCATAATCAATATAAAATGGTTAAAAATAGCAACACGGAGTAAAAATATATTAACATATGGAAAATGGGTAGGTTTGTTTGTTTTGTTTCCTTAAATTACAGTTTACAAGCATTTCAGATTCACCACACATACACTCACATTTGTTAGCTGTTATTACAGTAGCTATTATGCTAATGGATAAACAGATGGGAACATAACACGGGCTTGCTAAAACCTGCTTTCTTTGGTTGTTCCTTCTGTGGTTCTAGCTGTGCTAAGTTTAAGCAGTAAGAATCTTAGACAACTATTTATTTCACTGATATTGGAAGAGGTAACTAATATCTATTTTGTAGAAAACATTGTCCTGAAAATGTTTCATTTGCTATCACAGCAATATTTAGAGGTAAGGCATTATCCCTATGTTATCCCCAAGGAAACTGAGTCACAGCTGGCTTAGCAAAGACTACCCAGCTATTCCTAGTGGTGCCAGGTCCCATGCTCTTTCTACTGCTTGTTAAACATTATTTTTTTATAAAGTACCCCTAAAGGCAGAGGAGAATGAATATACACACCCCTAGGGAGTCTGGGGGGGTGTAGTTCAAAGGGAATCACAGCAAGTGTGAAATTTCTTTGAAGTTTCATCTTTTATCTTTAACATGCATACAAGTCTACTCCATAATATATCTATATTTGTTTTAATAAAAATGTTTGTTTTCCCAAATCTTCAAGTGACACCTAAGCACCAGAAGTATGCATTGTGTTTATTCTGTGGCTTCTGGATCCCCCATGGGTATCCTGGTGTAAGAAGCACAGCCATTCACAGGGCGACCTCTAAAAAATGAAGCATACGCTTCTAGCCCTATTGATTTTAATGTGAAATCTCAATTTCCCACAGTTGTTCTACAGAGGAAGCCACTTTTTAAAGCACTCTTCTGTGCTTCATGGCACCCTGTATTTCCCCTTTATAGTATTCATCACATTTATAATTACTTGTTCAATATCAGTCTGCCCCATGAGACTGTAAATTCCGTGGAAGAGGAATTTTATGTGTTGGCTAGCTCTACATCCCTAGCACCTGCCCCAGTCCCTGGGAAACAGTAACTCCAAATGCAGTTTTATTGAATAAATAATTGGTGCATTTTATTTGCAAAATCTTTTCAGATCGTCAGACTAAGAGACGAGGTAGGTAAGACTTACCTATCATTATGGGGCTCATATAGATTTGATAGTAAGGTACATACTTGAGGTTCAAGAGTTGTGACTTCTAACTCTTCACAAAACTGATTGATTCAGTGATTCTAGATAGAGAAAATAGTGAAAAGTAATAACAAAACATGGTCTCCGCATCCTTATCTGGCATGTATATATGACGAGATGTCAGGGTTTCAAAAGCACAGGTGCTCACGCCTTAGTTTGCATGAAAGCCCATGTTTGGATGGGTAGGTGCTGGCTTACCACAAACCACACTTCCAAGAAGTTAGAGCTAGCATGTACCAAACTGGTTTAGCAAATAACTTGTAAGCTCGAGAAGTAATTGTCAGATCAGATTATCTTGGTTTTGTTTTTTTCTGCAATGACAGGCAGAATCCTTGCATAGAGATTTTGAGTAGTTGAGGGTGGACCTTGTTAACAAGTTTTCAAGGGGGCGCCTGTGTGGCTCAAGTGGTTAAGCATCTGACTTTGGCTCAGGTCATGATCTCGAGGTTCGTGAGTTCGAGCCCAGCATTGGGCTGTGTGCTGACAGTGCGGAGCCTGGAACCCACTTCATTTTCTGTGTTTCCCTCTCTCTCTGCTCCTCCCCTGCTCACACTCTGTCTATCTCTCTCAAAAATAAACGTTAAAAAAAAAAGTTTCCTCAGAGTCCAGAACAATGCGACCTTGATACTGTGCCATATTATCAGGTGAGAAAATTTCTCCAGGAAATCTTCCTACCCTTCACCAGTAAGTCAGGAACACCCTTCTCTATGCTCCATTATGACTTTGTACAAAATCTATGAATGCATTTAATTATAATTATATAAGACTCTGTTTAAGCCCCTTATAATTCTTTTAGTGAAAAATCCCTTTCAAGACAAGTATTTAATCTTAGTTTCCTTTTTGCGTAACCTAGAGACTGACACATGGAAATTGTTCAATTAATATCTTTTAACTAAATGAATGAATGAAGTGTGTCACCATTTTCTAGGACTTTCTGGTTTTCATATAGATTGTTGAGACTGGATACAAATGTTCAGTTGTATTACATAATTACACAGAAAATTAACTGATTAAACAATAACATCCCAGGTGGTTCCAGTTACCAGAAAGGGTTTGATGCTTTAAGAACAGAAATATTAGAGCCCATGAGCTCTGTGGAATTGGTAGCACATTTCAGTTTTATTGAACATAGATTTTTTTTCTTCTTGCCAAAAAAGTAATCTCTTTGCTGAAACTCAGAGATGATGGAGGAATAGACCCAAGATTATGTAGAGAAAGAAAATGCAATGAAAATGGTGAGTTAGCATGAGCTGCTGCCTCTCCCTAAAAGCCAGCTATGAAAGCTTCTTGAGCTGGTGCTTTTTGATGATCTAGATTGAGGAGAAAGGACAGTGGTCCAGGTGGAGAAGGAGAAGGCTGCTGTAAGCTTTGCTTGGATGATCTGCAATCTGCTCTTACTTCTTGGCATCTGGCACATGGTGCTTGGCACAGTCCTTGATTATCCCATAACCTTAGACACCCATGAACCATTTTGCTGCTGAAGGTATCCATGGGGTAACATACAGGCAGTGCAAAGCCCTTCTGGGGCAAGGAGTTGTTAAAAACAATTGCAGAATAAATGACTTCCCCAAGCATTTCCTTCTCTACTCTCTTCCTCCAGATGTCCCAGATTGTTGGGTTATAAACTAGTGCCATTTCGTCTCCCCATGCTGCTTCTCCTAAAGTGTTCAAAGATAAAGTTGGGACCAGAGGATTTCCCTGGGAGAGCAGGTCTGTGGTGCTGAAGGGTCTCTGCATTGGGCTTCATCCTTGCTCATCTCTCTAAACTCACTGCTGCCATCACAGACTAAGGTCTGCCATCAGACCCTTCCCGAAACATGGGATCCAAAAACAAAAGCTTAAATGTGAGATCACAAGACAAAATAAATTGAGTCTTGAGGAATAATATTATAAAAGTAAGACAAAAATTGAGTAACATTATAAAGCAGAATTGGTATACATTCTGAAGCAGAACCATTGGAACAGACAGACCAAAATTAAAAATAGTTATGACAAATATATTAAAGAATATATAGGATGATATTAACAATATCCATCAAATATAATAAATAAATGGATAACTAAGAAGCAGGAGCAAATATTAAGTATAAACACTGTGATGGTTGAAACAGAGAAACATATAGATGAGATTTTTAAAATGAACCTAAGCTGAGAAGGATGTAAGTTGGAAGATCAGATCAGAGGAGGGTCAGTAGGAAAGGACAAATGAAAGCTAAACAGATATGGAGGGTAGGAGTAGCAGTGCCAACATTAGATTAATAGTATATTAAGGAGAGAAAAATAAAAATGAAGACAAGGAAATATTTAGAGAAATGCTACAGGTGAATCCAGAATTAATGAGTTAAAACTTTATATTGAAAGAGTTCCTGGAGTGTTGAGTAGGAAGGACAAAAGAAAACCTCCATCTAGACATAAGAGAGTGACAGTTAAGGTCCAAGTCCAAAAGAAAACCTAACAGCTTTCAGAGAGGACAAGCAGATTATCCATGAAAGGATAAGAATTAGATTTGATCGCACTTCTCAACAGAAGCAATGAAACCTACATTGTAATGGAGCAACACATTTTACTTTTTGAAGGAAAAGAAGTCATGAACCAAATTTGTAACCAGCATTCCAAAGGGAAGGCACAATAGAAATAATCTCAGGCATATAAGATTCCATAGACTTTGCCAAAGACCCAGATTGAAACACCTTTAAGGAAAGTTCTTGCTGTGAAAACAGTGCAGATGATGCTATAGAAACATGCAAGGTTGAGGTGGTGCAATTGATTCTAGATAATATCTATATAATGATATCCATAATTCTAGATAATATCAATATAATAGCAGACAAGAGACCAAAGTGAGATAATAGGATGCTGAAATACTTGCCTCATTAGAGGCAAAATATGGATAGTAAAAGGTTTAAGAAATAAATAGGATTAAACAATTATAATATTAAAGCAATCACTAAAAGAACAAAAATAGAATTTATAATTTTTAAACAAGCAGAAGGGTACTCAGCTATTCAACCAAAATCCAGAAATGAGGGGAGAGAAAAAAGAAATAGAAAATACCATAAATAAATAAATAAATAAATAAATAAATAAATAAATAAAATGAAATACAGTAGAGATAATAGCTATAGATATAAATTTAAATTTGTTGAAACTACTCTTTAATGACATAGACTACTAGATTGGGTCTAAAACACAGCCAGGGATGTGCATATAAAAAAAAGGCATACTCTTAATAAAAATCACAGAAATCTCTGTGTATTAGTTTTCCTTGGCATCATAACAAATTACCTCAAACTTAGTGGCTTAAAACATACCATATCTATTATCTCAGCGTTTCTGTGGGTCAGGAGTCTGGCCATACTGTAAGTGGGTCGACCAGAGTTTTATAAGCCTGTCTGGAAGCATGCCAGGGAAGAATCCACTTACATGCTCATTTAAATCAGCAGGATTCATTTCCCTGTGGCCCAATGGCTGAGGGTGTTGGCTTCTTATTGGCCGTGGTTGGGGGCCACCCTTAGGTTTAGGGGCTACCCATAATTCCTTGCCATGTGAACCTCTCCAAAGGCACTTCACCACATGACTGTTGGCTTATTCAAGGCCAGCAGGAGAATCTCTCTCCACTCTTGAGTCTTATATACCGTTACCTAATCATAGGAGCTGCATTCTGTCACTTTTTCTATCTTCATGGATAGAAGCAAATCACGGATCTCATCTGCACCCAAGGGTAGAGGTTCACACAAGTGTGTGGATCATTGGGAGTGGAAACAAAATAAAAATACATAATGTCCCAAGAATTACATGCAGATTCAAGGAAGCCACACTCAGGGAAACTCGTAACCTATCCGAGAGCATGCAGATGGAGAACAAACCTTAGGAATACACCTGATGAAGGTGTAGTATTTAGTTAAACCTTTGCACAGTATGCAAAGTGATAAGAATTATCCAGAGTCAGTGAAAGAAAAAAAAAAAAGAGGAAACTATTATAAAAAAAGGAAGTAACTATTATAAAAAGTGAATGTTCTAATTCATAAGGTAAGAGGAATATATAATACATAATAATAATAATAATAATAACAATAACAACAACAAGGACTGAAGCCTCCAAATATATAGAAAATAGATTTTCATAGAGCCAGAGCAGAGACTCTTCTTCTAACTTAAATGGCTGTGGAGTAAAACTATAATTTTATTCTAGAGGAAGAATTGAAAGTCAGAACCACACCCAAAACTATGTAATTCTCTATCAGCTAAATAGGTAATCAAGCTTCAGAAGGTTGTTTAGTAATCCATACATCATTTATATTGCAAAATGTGGGCTTGCTTGGTTGTTTTCAGTTAACCTTTTTGTTTTTATTACAGTCACACACATTCTAGGCGGTGTTAGACATAAATGTAAACTTACACTTGCAGGAGAGACTGTGGACTTTAGAGCAGGACTATGCTTTGCGGGCCTCTTTCTATCTGGAGCTGCCCCCATATCATATAGTTCTCCTCTGCTTTTCTTCATAGCAAAATTCCCTGAAGGCTCACCTACACATGCTCTCTCCACTGCTTATCCCCTTTTTTCTTGAACCCACTTCAGCCAAGCGATTCTACTCCACAACTGCAGGCAAACTCCTCTGCTCCAATTTACTAATAACAACCTCTACTTTGCTAATCTAATGTCAAGTCCTCAGTGTGCATCTACTATGGACCTTCTAGTTGGTATCCAGGACACATACTCCGGTAGGTTTCCAGCTAACTAACTGGCCATTCCTTTGAAGTGTCATTTGCTGGACTTTCCACCTGTCAGCCAACTTGACCTGTTGATGGACATCCAGGGCTTAGTCACTGGACCTTTCCTTTATCTACACTCACAACTTTGGTGATCTCATTTAGCCTGACATTCTGGTGATTCCTGAAATTAGATCTTCAGACCCCATTAGTGGCTTTCCTCTCTAATTCACGTTTTATATGCCACGGATGCTCATTATTCACTTTCTTGCTCCCATATGTGTTTACACTGCCCCTCTAACCATTTTCCTAATGTGTAGAACTGCTCCCCAGTTCCTGTTTCTCCATGATGTCTAGCAACCTCTCTCTGCTTCACATGCCTTGCTATGGACTGAGTTGTATCTTTCTAAAATTCATTTGTTGAAACCCTAACCCTCGATGTTATGGAGATAGGGCTAATAAGGAGGTAATAAAATCAAATAAAATCATAAGGGTGGGGCCCTAATACGGTAAGAGTGGTGTCCTTATAAGGACAGGAAAAGAGACCAGGGTTTGCTCTCACTGCCATGTGAGGACACAGTGAAAATGCAGCCCTCTGCAAGTCAGGAAGAGAGACTCACTGCACACTGACCTCTGCCAGAACTTTGAACTTAGACTTTCCAGCCTCCAAAGCTGTGAGAAAATAAATTTCTGTTGTTTAATCCACTCAGTCTATGGTATTTTGTCATCACAGCTCAAGCTAATACATGCCTCTCCAGGGCTTTGATGGTATCCTTTGCTTTACACATCATAGTCCTTAGCATGGTACATAATAATTATTTGTTTACTTCTTCCTCCTCAACTATATTGTGAAATAGTTGAGTGCAGGCCTCATTTTATTCATTTCGTTTTCCAGTAAACAGAGTAGCCAATGCATAGCAGATGTAAAGAAATAATTTTATAATTGAATTGAATTAAATACTAAACCTGGGAGAGAGGACGTTTTGTGAAACTTTAGGTCTGCCTTAATTCTTTTCCTGAAAGAAAGTGAGCTAATTCCTAAAAAGAAGTGGACCTCAGAAAAACCAATGAGTAGTACATTTCCCGTGGTGTTTGTGTGTGTGCGTGCGTGTGTGTGTGTGTGTGCGTGCGTTGATCAATTCAAGGAACTCTTAGTTAAGACTCTAGGGTCATGGGCTGAAAAGAATGGAAACGCAGTTTTATCTGGAAAAGGCAAAGGGCAATTCTCATCAATTAATTAGTCCCTAGGAACGATCTTATTTTGAATATATAGGTATCCTGATGGGCCCTTCCGGAACTAGGGGCTTTAGATTCTATCCTCACCTAGCACAACTCAGACATTAATTTATTCTGCCATTCATGAGTTTAACAAATGGGCACCATGCCCTAGACAATGAGCTAAATTTTGAGAACATAATGTTGAATAAAATGGACACAGCACCCTGCCATCATAGAGCTCCTCATGGTTTATCTGAGAACCTACTTATCTTTTATTTTGTTCATGTGAATGTTGGAGAATACTCAACAACTATGATTTTTATTTTTTAGCACAATTGCTATAAAAATGCCATTCTGACAATAGTTACCCATCAGGTTTAGCTACTCCTTAAGACCAGTTTAAGATAATAAACCATTACAAGTACCAGGATGAAGGCACACCTGCCGCGTTCCTTAGCAGAGACATGTCTTTTGATCTTTGTATTGCCACCGCATATCACAGCGGCTGGCATGTAGGCAATGTTAAATATGTTTGTTGAAATGAACTGTCATCCTATTACAGCTAGAGAATACACATTCAATTTATGGAACACTGTTGGCAATTTATTTATATATAAATTGGAAAGAAACAGGTTTCAGACACAACATATTTTACATCTAGGAAAAAATACCAATCAAAACATATTTTAGATTTCAGTTGAAACTTTTTCAGAGATGTCAGCTACTTAACGTGACTCTTTCACATCTGTTTTAACTGGAGTTCATAAGGGCTATCATGGTCATGTTCTACCTGACCCTCACTAACCATGATAACTATTTGTGGATTGACTAGTGATTTTAGCCAGGTGATCTTTTAGTCTCATAGCTATTTAGCAAAATTCTTTGGCACTCAGCAGTCTTCATTCTCCTTCTGATATATCAAGATTGAGAGTGTCTTGACTATTTCTTGAATTCATTCTTTTTCTCAAAGCCCCTCTGCCCTGCTCTAAGGCACTGTCTCTCTGTGGCAGACTAATGAGGTAACCTCTTGTCTTTCCTTCTTACCCATCCTCAACAACGCCTCCAAAGTGAGCTTCTGAACAAGCAAATATGATCTAGCTGTCCATCTGTGTAAAATCTTCATGAATTTCCATTGCATAAAAGACAAAATCCCCAATTCCTGATGTTGTCTAGGAGGTACTCAGGGTTTGGGCTCAATCTCCTCTACAACCTCATCTCTAATCCTCTGTTCCCTACTCGTTACCCTATACCACTTTTTTCCCATTTCCTTTAAGCTTGTAATCTCTTTACTTCTCCAGAACTTTGCAAATCTTCCATGGAACACTGCACCTGCAATGTTTGCTCAGCTAATCCGTACTCGGCCTTTAATGTCAGCTCAAGTATCATTTCCAGGATGCCTTTTTCCACTATTCCCCACCTCTGATCTAAATTGGTTCTTCTTATAATACATAAGATTATGTATTTCATTGAACCTCCATATTTCTTTCATAAACTTACCTCAGACTGTACTTATATAAATGTTAATGTGTTTAACTTACCCGTCCTTCTGGATAGCTAGTTTCTGGTATAAAACTACCCTATAGGAGTGCCTGGGTGACTCAAGCATCTGACTCTTGATTTCGGCTCAGGTCATGATCCCAAGGTCGTGGAATCAAGCCCCACATGGGGCTCCACGCTGAAGATAGAGCCTACTTAAGATTCTCTCTCTCTCTCTCTCTCTCTCTCTCTCTCTCTCTCTCTCTCTCTCTTTCTCTGCCTGTCTCCCCTGCTCAAGCTCTCTCTTTCTCTCTCTCTGTCTCAAAAAAAAAAAAATTAAACTATCCTATAGAGAAATTCACATATTTGGTGTATAAATGAAGCGGCAAGAATTGTTGGCACAGAAAATAAAAGTGACATCCATGGAGTGGATGAGCACCTCTAGAATAGGACGATTGCAAAGACAAAAGAGGTTGCTAACTTGCGTTTGCTAACCAAAGAGGAAAGCAAATATAAACTGATGATAGGAAGGAACACGTTCATTAGCCAGGCGAATTTAGTAGTTCCACTTAAAATTTGTGTATGATGAAACCTTTAAAACAACAAGGCTCTCTGAATACAAAAAAAAATGCACAATCATAGACAATATTTGCTGAGAGCTTACTGTGCCAAGTACTTGACATTCATCATTACAGACAGTCCTTTGAATGAGTTTATGAGATGGGTCCTGTCTGACACATGAAGGCAATAGAGACCTGTAAGTGGCAGAGCTGGAGACTGAAAAGCTAGGCAGCCTAATTCCAAAGTAGATGCAGCCACGGTGCCGTTGTGCTCATTTGAACACGTAGAAAACCACAATTGAAATCCCCCATAATTTATCAATTGAACAAATATGTTTAGAGGAACTGCCATGTAAAAGACTCTTCTCTAGACCCTGAAGATTCAACAATGATCCAAGGAGACACATTTACTTCTCTCATGATGCTCATATTCTAGTAGGGAAGTCAGACAATAAATTCATAAATGAGTAAAGAAGAGAATTTTAAATAGTCATCTCACTAAATGTAGCCAAGTTTTTCCAGTGTATGGCTGGAGTGGGGGATGGAGTTTACACTGGATGATCAAGGTAAGGATCTCTGGGGAAAAGGCCTTGAGCTGAAGCCTGGATGATAAGAAGGACCATTCAAATAAAGGCATGGGGAGACGTGGGCCTTGTAAGAGGAGCTCCGGTGAAGGCAGAAAGGCAGGGAAGTTCAGAGTCATGAAGAATATCAGTATAGTTAGAGTAGAGCATACAAGGACAGGATGCATAAGACCCGCTGCCATAGAGCCAGGCAAGGATGGACCCACAGAGGGTTTTAAAGTTTTGGTAACAAGGGTGGATCATATTCTACATTTGATAGGAAAATAATCCGGTTTAAGACAGAAAAGTCACAGGATCTAGTTTCAAGTTTAACTTCACGGTCCAGTGATGTAGTCTCCACTAATAAAATTGGGCTGTGTTAGAACTTTAAAAATACTGAATATAATTTTAACAGTCATCTTGAAGAGAAGTAAAACTGGCTATGGATTAGTAGTTTCTAGAGTTGTCGGTCACATTCTTAGAAACCTGAAGGTATCCTGAGGAATGTGTCTAAAACTGTTAACAATAGACCCTGTTGCAAGTAATGTGAAAAATAAGTAATAAAATCTAAGTAAATAATAAAATAACTCCATTTTAAACCAAATCATTTCCTCTCTATGTATGATAATTCTGCATTGATAACGGTCCAGTGATGTCCCAGACGCTCAGCTGTATATTCTGCTGAATTTTTATCCTAAACTATATTTGCTCTCCAGTTAAAGAAACTGCCATTGTTAGAGACATTTTGGTAGACTTTATAATAAAAGATAAATGTTCTACCAGGGAAGGAAAAAACACTTTAATTTAGAAATGTAGGAAAAAAGTACTCTCTAGATTTCTTATTTTACATTTTCTTTCAGTTAATGAAAAAAAATGACAAATGCCCCATGAAGTTATGAAACAGCTAAAAGTAGAAAGCAACATTAGCTAACGCAATAAAGTATAATCTGTGATTAATTATTGAGCCCACATTCCTGAATTAGGCACTACTAGAGGTTAGGGACATGAGCAACTTCACTGAGGGAGAAAATTGAATATACCAGGCATACGCTCCCTCCGGTGTCATGACTCAAATTTGACTATAATAATAATATAATAGCCATCATTTGTTAAATGCATACTATGTGTCCGGCAGTGTGAAGTGATTTACATATATTATCACATTGGCTCTTGGTAAGAGCCCTTTGAAGGAGATCTCATTACCTTCATTTCGTAGATGAGGAAACTGGGGCTAGCCCAGGTCAGGTCATGTGTTCATGTCCTCAGCCCTGGTGAGCAGCAGAGTTGACTTCAAACCCAGTCTGTGTGATACTCATCAAATCATTGCACCTATCACTTCTTTCTGTATCCAGTGTCTGTCTCTTTCTCATGCAGCTTTTCTCTGGTCGCTAGCCATTACTCATTCTTCAGCGTATTCCTGAATTTCCTGTTTCAAGAAGAAACTTAGGCAAGCCTTGGCTCGTTACAGAACAGTTTTGTAATTATCAGTGTGTCATTTATTTTAAAACTAAACTTCTTGGTTTTGAGTGGCGGTTTTACTGATTGTTCTATAACCTTGGGCAAATTAATTTGCTCACCCCTCTCATCTTCAGAAGTGGAGAGAAGATGGTACCTATATCGTAGGATTGTTGTGAAATAAAAGAATGTATTTCATTGAAAGCTCTTATAATTGTTCCTGATGCACAATAAACTTCCACAGATGTTAGCTATTTAGCTTAATGTAATTTTATTAATGATCTAAAATCTAGCTGCTATTAAAGGATCTCAAATATTTAATATGAAAATCCTAGTGCTTCAATAGATATATCACTAATGAATAAGAAAAAAAAGCCTCATTTGTATTACTGTATATTTTAGCTTTTAAAAAAATGTTTATTTTTCCATTTTTAAGCTCTCTCAACTCTCTCTATTGTATTCCTCTGAATCTAGCCTCTTCATGTTTCAACAGGCTGACTTAAAAAGAAATTAAATGGAATAGGTATAATATTAAAATCTTGCCCTTAAGCCAAGGCATTATCTCTCTCGTGGGGTGGGAAACCTATGAGTTGCAAATGTGAAAAAATAATTAAGGATTGTATATGCCTGCCTGCTCAAAACAAGTTAGCAGACTGATCCTCTTGTCATAAAGATAATCTGTTTTTGTCTGTTTTAATAGGATGACATTCAGCAACTGGAGGTGATAATCTTTGTCTGCTTTCTGCTGGTCAATATTCTCTTATAAAACATTCTATCAAAAACATTGACAAAGTACAGCACCCCAGAGGAGAATTATCTGTTTATGCATATGAGAGAGAGACTTGAAATCTTGCTGTATGAGAGACAGAGACTCTCGGAGGGTTTAACGTTGAAAGGGAAATACTTTGAATGTTTGTAGAGCTGTCACAAGGAGGAGGAACCAATTAAAACTTCCATGGTGGCTCCACAGGGCAAACTGAAGACAAAGGCACGGAGGGTGCCAGAGAAGCGTATTTCATACCAATGTAGCACACATTTTCTAGCACGGAAGTGTGCCTTAATACATGGAGAGGGCTGTTTTGTGAGCAAGTGACTTTATGGAAATGTTCAGGAGAAGCATTGTGGCAGGTATTATATAGAAGACTTCCACATCTGGCTGCAGACTGGACTCCATCAGTATTTCTTAAGCTCTAATTTGGGACTAATGCCACTGTGCACACGAAATGGGAAATAGAAAGGCAATGTATTTATTTTTATATAAAGATAAATATTTTATTTAAAAGAATATTCTTTATTCATTCGAAAATTATGTTCTTCTTCCTTTTTTAATAGTAGAGTATTACTGTCATGTAGGGATTAAATTTGTGATACAAAATCGCCCTAGGTCAAACCCTGGCCAGTGTCCTAATACCTGTCAAACCTTGGGTAATAATGTGTCTTTCTGAACCTCAGTATGTCCAACTGTAAAATGAGTATAATAATACTAACCATACAAGCTGTTTTAAGGATAAAGAGACGATACCCAGAAGGTGCTCTGTGGCCGTTTGGTACATAGTATGTGCTCATTAAATGCTTGCTTCTCCAAGCATCTTATCTCTAAGCATCTTATCGTTTTTGGCGCGATTGCAAATGGGATCAATTCCTTGATTTCTTTTTTTGCTGCCTCGTTATTGGTGTATTGAAATGAAACAGATTTCTGCATGTTGATTTTATATCCTGCAACTTTGTTGAAATCTTGTATAAGTGCTAGAAATTTTTTGGTGGACTCTCGGGTTTTCTATGTATAGTATCATGTCGTCTGCAGATAGTAAAAGCTCGACTTCTTCTTTGCCAATTTGGATGCCTTTTATTTCTTTTTGTTCTCTGCTGAGCTAAGACTTCCAGTATAATTATAACTTCTCTTTTAAAAATAATATATCTTGGGGTGCCTGGGTGACTCAGTTGGGTAAGTGTCCAACTCTTAATTTGGGCTCAGGTCATGATCTCATGGTTTATGGTTTGAGCCCCATGTCGGGCTTCATGCTGATGAGGCAGAGTCTGCTTGGAATTCTCTGTCTCTGTCCCTCCCTCTGCCCTTCCCCTGCTTGCTCACTATCTCTCCCTCTCTAAATAAATAAATAAATAAATAAATAAATAAATAAATAAATAAGTGGAAAAAATGAATAAAATATCTTGCTTACAATGTTGTTAGCAGTGTATGAAGAGTTTCATCACTGTATTTATGTATTCTATTGTATTTATGTCTTATAGTTTATTGATATCAAGTTATATTAACTTACCAACTAGTTCTTTAGGCCTTTAGTTTGCTTTCAATATTTTGCTACAAAAATCAATATACAATAGCCATCTTGTGCATAGATCATTTCATATATATGTGGTATCTGTAGGAAACACTTCTGGAAGTAGAATTTCTGGATAAACATCTATTGATGTTTATAATTTTGATAGATTTTGCCATGTTATTTTTAGACATGCTCTACCCGTTATAATTCCTCCCAGCAATATATCCAAGTAACTTTTACCTCTCTCTTTCATCAGTATGGTGTGATACACTTTGTTCTTTTCCTATGTGGTAGTGAAAAGTGGTATCTTAGTGTATGCTTAATTTTATTTCCCTTATAAGTGAAATTGAGTGAGTTTTTTTCATGTCTGTGTGTGGTAGGCAGAATTCTAAGGATGCCCCCTTAATATTCTCATTCCTGCCATAAAGATAATCTAATCAAATACTGATTTAGGTGCTGCTATGAAAGGACTTGGCAGATGTAATTAAAGTTAATTATCAGCCGACCTTAAAAAAAGGAGATTATCCTAGATTATCTGAGTGGGCCCAATTTAGTCACAGAAGTCCTTGAAAAAAGAAAAGGAGAGTGGAAGAGAAATTCAGCAAAAGAGGATAGCAGGACAAATGAGACAGAAGGTGAGCTCCGAGAGCCTCCAAGCAAAAAACGACTCGGCTTTGAAGATGGAGGAGCAGGGCACGAACCAAGGAATATAGATAACCTCTAAGGTCTGAGAACAACTCCCAGCTCACAGCCAGCGAGGAAATGGGGACCTCGGTCCTCTGAACGTATGGATTTGCATTCTGACAACAACCTGAATGTGTTTGGAAGCTTTAGAGTTGTAAAAAGGATGTAGAAAAGGATGAATTCAGTGAATTTTATGTCTGTAAATTTTACCTCAATGAAAACAGAACAAGGAAACAATAAAATATATTTTGGCGTTAGAAAGTGATAGGATATTTTTATAACACTCCACGAAAGAAGTATGAGACGTGGATTTTTATATCCTTCGGATGCAAGGCCATTGACAACCCATCAAATGAAGTTATGAACAAGCTAGACATCTGGGAATGTCACTCCCATGAGCACTTCCCGAGAAAGCTGCTAGCAAATGAGCATCTGCCACTGCAAAATGACTAGAACTGCTTCATCAGAAGGTTGGTGGGGTAGGAAGTAAATATGTTTAATTGTAGAACCAAGACAAGAAGACTAAGAGGAATCTGGACAGAACAGTATGTAAATGTAATATACTCTAAGAAAACATATATTCCGTAAGCAACAAAAATATGAGAAGGGAGAGAATTAATGGAAAGAAGAATTAGCTCTCTGATATTTTCATAGATATTAATAGGGAATATAATGGCATAACTTGAGAGTCACAAATCAGGTAAAAGATAGATAGACTTAGGAATAAAACCATCAAAACTACAATTATAACCAGTGATTAAAATTGAAGAATGAGAGGAAAGATGAAAGAGAAGGGAGAAAAAGAGCAGGCATTGCCCAATTCAACATTATTCATACTAAAAACTAAATTTCCAAAGGAGGAGTTGAATAAAAGCAGTGTATAGAATGATTAACATAAAGGTAATCGCCAGAGCAAAAATGCATCCTTCTAAATATCACATGAAATAACAAAACCATAGAGAAATGAAACTACAAAGTGAAGGACATGAAAAAATAACGTGAAGCAATATTGTAGAAAGAAGACCAAATCTATCAATCGTATCAACAATGCGAGTTTATAGCATATATTAAAAGAGAAAAAAGTATGTCTTTCAGTTTGGCTAACAGCAAAACCCAACTCAAGGCTCCCTAAAGTGATCCATTTAAGGAAATGTAGATGGTTAAATGAAAAGGACGGGCAAAAAATAACAGGCAAATGTATGTGTCAAGAAAACATGCGTCCTGATGTTAATAACTGAAAAAGTAGAAATCAAGCCAAAAAAAGCAGTTTTCTTTGGAGCGTTATGCCAATTCTATATGTGAATTGAAATTTCCTCTTATTTCAGAATTTTTAACTATTTGAGAAGAATTCAAACCTCAATGAAGAAACAGAATAACTAGATGAATTTATATGCAGCCATCTCTCAGCTTCAACAGTGATCAAAATTCTGCCATTTTTATTTCACGTGTAGTTCCCAACTCCCGCCTGATTGTTCATTACTATGGGTTCTCTTTGTTTTTTAGTTCAGTATATATACACTTAAATTCACAAATATTGACCACATAATTTTGAAAAATGGATACCCTTCTTTAACCCACATCCCATCAAGATATAGAATATTTTCTATCATTCCAAAAAGTTCTCATGGTTTTTTCACTTTATCCTTCCCATGCCCCAGAGGCAATGGTGTTTTTTGTTGTTTTGTATTGTTGTAACATATTTGGGTTTGTTTGTTCTAGAACTTCACGGAAATCAAATTATAAAGTATATGACATTTTCATTCACCTTTTTTTTCATTCAACATATTTCTGTGGTATTTCATTTATGATATTGGACATGAAAATAATTTACTCCTTTTGATGGCTTAGTATTTCTCATTCCACAGAATAAATATCTTTTGTATGTACTTTCTTTTGTTGATGTATATTTGGATCGTTTCCAGTTTCGAGTTATTATGAATAAAGCTGGCATAAATATTCTTCTACAGCAAACATTCTTTTAATGGACATTTGTTTTCATTTCTATTGGATAAACATCTACAAGTAAAATCTTTGTTTCTAAGATACATACATGTTTATCTTTAAAAAAAACCCTCTCAAGTATTTTCCCCAAGTATTGAATCATTTCCATTTCCCACCAGCCATGTTTGAGAGGATTCTCCGTGTCCTCCCAGTATTTGTAGTTGACAGCCTTTTATTTATTTATTTATTTGTTGGGGACAGCCTTTTAAATGTAGCAATTGTACTGTATGTGTAGTGGTAGCTGATAGACATTTTAACTTTTTAAAATTTTTTTAAATATTTTTTATTTATTTTTGAAGGAGAGAGAGACAGAGCATGAGCGGGGGAGGAGCAGAGAGAGAGGGAGACATAGAATCTGAAGCAGGCTGCAGGCTCTAAGCTGTCAGCACAGAGCCCGATGCAGAACTTGAACCCACGAACTGTGAGATCATGACCTGAGCCAAAGCCGGACGCTTAACCGACTGAGCCACCCAGGTGCCCCTAGACATTTTAACTTTTATTTCCCTGAAACTAATAATACTGAGAACTTTTTCATGTGGGAATTAGAAATTATTTTTCCATATTGTACTGTGTACAACTATATTTTTTTTCTGCTGTGCTCTAATCATGTCTATATCAGATCTTCCAAATTCATGTTTATTTCTGTTTCTATGTTTTTATTCCACTCTTCCCTGAAGATCTGCTAACTTGTATTTTACACCCTCCTCTTCCATTGGTATAGTCTCTTTAAGCTATTATATCTCTTCTTTGCATTATTTTCCAAGGAGAGATACTTCACTGTCTTCTTAAATGATGACAAACTACTTGGTCGCGATTTTAACAATATTCCAAGAAAGCGATTTTCTCGTGAGTTTATTAATCTGTTGTTCTGTCACTTTATTTCAATTCTTGTAGTGTATTTTTTATCCATGACTTTTGGGTTATATTTTGGGTATTTAACTTTAAGTTGTGTATTTTCTGTGTCGTTTATTTTGAAGGGCTCATGAGGAGGAACCACATGTCACTTAGACACAGGATTTTGGGTAAAATTTTCTTCACTCTGTTTCTTCTTGAGCCAGTGGGGATGGTAGCTGTGGTATTTTTTGCGTGCACGCACACACACACACACACACACACACACACAAACACACAGAGAAACATGTATATTTATCTTCTCTTTTGCTTCCAGGAAGACAGAATACTTCTTATAATATGGTATATCATTCAGTCTCCCTGTACTTCTTTTTTTAATGTTTATTTATTTATTTTGAGAGAGGGAGAGAGAGAGCAAGCGAGCATGTGCACAAGCCAGGGAAGAGCAGAGAGAGGGAGAGAGAGAGAATCACGAGCAGCAGATCCCCACATGGGGCTTGATCCCACAGACTGTGAGATCATGACCTGAGCCAGAACCAACACCTGGAGCCTTAACCGACCAAGTCACCCAGGTGCCCCTTTCTCCCTGTACTTCTTAAAACAAAACTGGAATTATGGAAGGTTGTGGTTTTAAATGTGTATGTCACTTCTGAAGTTGCAAGCAGGTAATTAGACTTTTAGTTCAGAAAGCAGCTCTTGAAAAGTACTCTGATATTTTGAGCTCAATGTCTGTCATACTTCTATTCCATTGCCACTGTTTTTGAAAACCCCTCACTTACTCCAAAACTTGGGGTTCCAGCTCTCTCCTTGTTTTACTGAAAGTGTGTTTTGTACTGCTGTTTCCTGGTCTCCTATGATTTCCAAGAAAAATAAAGGGAGATACTAAATCTTAGTTGCCATCTTCAAAGCGGCAGTGGTATTTTTAAACTTTTTTCACTATGTAAAAATTGGACCTCCTTCTTTCTATTTATTGTATTTTCCAAAAATTTTAGTTATATTTTCAGAATTTGCTATTTCATGAAATTCAGAAGTCCAAAAACACTGGGTGAGACAATCTATAAGATTCTTCCCAGTTTTCGTTTTTTAATTTTTTGGGTGTTGGGCACTATCTGTTTCCCTTCCTACTAGCAGTGGGGGTAGATGAATACAAGCTGCCATTTGTCATAACAAAGATGCTCTCTGGGGGCAGAGCCATGGCTTGGTGAAGAATCCCTTCTGCTTGACTCCTAGAGGCTCAAAGCCCTGGCAGAGTGTATAGTCAGGAGACAGTGTTGCTATTGTTTGCCCAGTACAATCCCTGGCAGGCTTTAGTTGTATTTATTTGAAGTAGCAGAATAGAGTTTCTTCACCAATAGCCACACAAACTGCTGGAGTTTTCAATTCATTCATTCATTAGTTAATTATATATGGGTATTTGGGAAGAGTGAATGAGCGCGTGTGCGCACGCGTGTGTGTGTGTGTGTGTGTGTGTGTGTGTGTACATGCTGCTCGTCACTGGGAAGCCACTGTCCCTTTGATATTAGATTTTACAGATTCACATAGAGCATGAGTTATGCATTTTAGCAAATCCAATATTTAAAAAATCAATATTTACATGCATCATTTGACAAAGGGATTTATTTGTGGTTGGCTTCAAATGACAAAATTCCACAGTGCATTTCAAATGAGTTGATTTATTACCACTACCACCTGAAATTTTACTGGAGAAAATGTCAGTATATATCAACTGTGTATTGTGTGGCACATGCACACACACACACACACACACACACACAAATGTGTGTGTGTGTATATATATATGTGTGTATGTGTGTGTATACATATATACATATATATATGTGTATATATATATGTGTGTATATATATATATGTGTGTGTGTGTGTGTATATATATATATATATATATATATATAGACAGAATGTCCCTCCCAAGGAAAAGAAGCCAGATTTCAAATGGCAGCTTTTTTTTTTTTTTAATTTTTTTTTTTTTTTAACGTTTATTTATTTTTGAGACAGGGAGAGACAGAGCATGAACAGGGGAGGGTCAGAGAGAGGGAGACACAGAATATGAAGCAGGCTCCAGGCTCTGAGCTGTCAGCACAGAGCCCAACGCGGGGCTAGAACTCACGGACCGCAAGATCATGACCTGAGCCGAAGTCGGCCGCCCAACCGACTGAGCCACCCAGGCGCCCCTCAAATGGCAGCTTTGATGGTGCTGCCTCTTTAATAATTCCCACAGGGGCGCCTGGGTGGCTCAGTCAGTTAAGCATCTGACTTCGGCTCAGGGCGTGATCTCGCGGTCCGTGAGTTCGAGCCCCGTGTCGGGCTCTGCGCTGACAGCTCAGAGCCTGGAGCCTGCTTCAGATTCTGTGTTTCCCTCTCTCTCTGACCCTCCCCCATTCATGCTCTGTCTCTCTCTGTCTCAAAAATAAATAAACGTTAAAAAAAATTAAAAAAACAATACTGCCCACGATTGGAAAGGACCTAAGGCCAGAATAGGTTTTATAATCCCTCCCTGCCTCCTCACAGAAAGTTTAGCTCCCCCAGTCTCTGTTAGAGCTTCTACAGGAAGAACAATGGTGAAACCATATTATCACTTTTCATTTCTTTGACAGTTTCATTATATGGCATTAAAGAGGGCCCTGCCTGTGGAGGAAGGTATAAAGATAAAAGAATATGGGCAATATTATTCAGTTATTTCCCTTAAAAAATCAGTCACCTTATCATTATGTGATGTCCAATAGGCAATAACACAGAGGCCTCAAGACACACATTCACCCCAGCCCAGTCAGTAATACCATTCTAGAGAACGTCACAGCCAGTGACATTTCAACAGCCCATGTTGTTCACATTACATTGGTTTGATAAGCTTCCATTCCACACTGTAACTTCTCCCCTAACTTTTCCATGGGCACCCACTGTAAACCTTTGCTCTCACTACCCCTGGCTCTGCTTTCCTCAATGCTGACGCCACTTCCGAGCATTTTCTTTCCTTGTGGAGGTAAAATGGCTTCCAGAAGCTCCTGGTTTATATTCTCAAAGTTTAAGACAGGCACAAAGAGGCATCAGTATTTTGACCCAAATTTTGGGCTTCAGGTTTATTGTCCCAAGTAAGATTCTATTTGAAGCGTTCACTTTTGCAAATGACACAGAACATGCCCTATGTCAAATTACCTTACCAGGAGTTGGGATTACGGTCAACTAGTGCAAATCACGTAAACTGAGTGGAGGAAATTGCCATCAGGAGAATAAAAATAGATGCTAAGGAGGCCAAAAGAATAAAATAAAATCCAATCAAGTAAGTGATGGTGGTAGTGGTGGTGGTGGGGTGGATAATTGGAGCAAATTCTTTGTTTTAAGGAAAACAAAATATTATTGATACACTACATTGAAATTCTGAGGATGGAAGCATTATTCGTCATAGTGGCTTAAGTTGTTTTTATTAATAGTATGCATGTGTGTGTATGTATATATATATATATAACTAATTTTATATATGTGTGTGTTACATGCACATATACATATACATACACACATACATTTATGTAAACATAGACACATATAATATCTATGGCTTTTTTACTTGATCAGTTTATCTTCTACTCTATTTCTCTGATGTAAGACTTTTACATTTCACATGCAAGTGGCTAGATTTTAGTCTGTTGTTATAACTCAGATACATCGTGTGTTAAATTTTTATTTACCCAGTCTAAGAAATCATCACTGGATATAGCAGCATTTGTATTGTTTAAAAGATCTGTGTTTCAAGTATCTATGAATAAGGTAAGTATTCACATCAGCATGGAGTACATACAAATAAAAATATAAATATATGTATATATATGTTGTATGTATACATACGTGTGTATAGATGCACATACATACATATGCAGATATATATATAGATATATATATATCTGCATATGTATTCTGTGTGTGTAGCCAAAGAAATCAAATTATAGGACAATTACTGGGTGGAACTGTTTGGTGTTTCCTTTCCATATGGGAAGTATTTGCAAACCATTGCTTGGCTAAATCATCCTCTTAACTCCATCTCTGAACACTTTGTTTACCTGGAGTGAAACAGATGGTTAAGAATCTACCAGACATTTCTACATGCTCTAGTTAATTTGCTTCAGTCACTCATTTACTCACATGTCAAGCAATCCTGAGATATTTTTGGGATCACCACCTACAACAAATTAAATCTATTTCAGCTTTTGTGTCACTTGTTCTAAGGAATTAAAAAGCACATTTTCCCCCAGAGACAAGAAAAAATGGTTTCATTTCTTCCCTCCACTTCCTGGAAGAATTCTACTTACTTCTTTTTTCATAAAGCTATAGAGCTACTGGACCGTACTCCCCCACCTTCAAAGCTGATATGCCAATCTCTGTTTTTGCAAGATTTCTTTGAGGAGTCTCTGTAATCCCAGACACAAGTAGACATTGCTCACTTCACAGAAGTAGCACTTTCTAGCTCTCCATGAGCTCAGCTGGCTGCCTGGGAGCCTACAGATTAGGAATTTCTTGAGGGTCTAACTGTTCTCCTTCTTCTGGTCAGTACTTACTCCTCAATCATGAAATCACAGTGCTCAACCTTCATCAAGAAGAGGTTTACATCAAAAGATAAAAAAAGGTGAAACCAACTAGAATTGAAATAAAAATTGGGGAGGGGCGCCTGGGTGGCTTAGTCGGTTAAGAGTCCGGACTTTGGCTCAGGTCATGATCTCGCAGTTTGTGAGTTCGACCCCCGCGTCAGGCTCTGTACTGACAGCTCGAAGCCTGGAGCCTCCTTCGGATTCTGTGTCTCCCTTTCTCTCTGTCCTTCTCTCTCTCTCTCTCTCTCTCTCTCTCTCTCTCTCAAAAATAAATACACATTAAAAAATATTTTTAAATAAAAATTTGGAGGAAAAGACCAAAACCAAGTGAGGTTTTGTAATTTTACTGCACATCAAATCTTTTTTAGACTAGTAAATTACCCTTAGAATTTTATTCATTCTAGTTCTCAAAAAAATTTTTTTTTTGATAAGGAAGAGGATAGTGGCCGGTTTCCTGATGCTGAGCCACATTCAGTACTTTGAAGGGAAAGCATGCCAACTGCATAATTTCCCCCCTCTGGAACATAGAGATACAGCCTTCTCATTTTGCTTTCCGCAGCTCAATGAACCAAAAGAGGAAGTGCGAGGCAAACTTTTGTTGAGTCCCATGAGGCTCTCTCAGAATTGATTTAAATTTGCAGGAGATGATAGTTTCTTCCTCTGAGTAGCACTTCCAATTGCAAGCCTTCATTCCTGGCTTGCTGTGTGTCTGTGGGCTCTACTGTTGGCCAGGAAAGTCCTATAACATCAAGTGATATTACTGACGTAGACCACACTTTTCATTGAGCACCTGCATGCAAAGAATGTGGCCTTCTGCTCCTACCCGAGCGGAGTCAGTGCTAACACTTCCCTCATTCAGGCTCCCTAAATCCCCACAACTGCAAAAGTACAGCTGGAAATGGGCTGTGGAGATTTGTAGCCATCAGCTGATAAGTCAAATATTTCAAAGTTAAGAAAAGGAATAATCATTATCATTCCAGATTAATGAATAGAAATGACTTATACGTGCACAGAAAGTCACCTGGAATTGAATATCTGGCAAACTCCACCTAAAATTCTTTTGGATTCAGTTTTCCTCACATCTGGTTAGGTTAGAAATTTTGGAATAAGGAAAGAGTGGGGAAGAATTGATAGAATTATCTGGATAAAGTTAGTTTTACATTTTCTTTTCATCACAGAGACAAAAACTCACATTTAATGAAAAATTCATTATTCTAAATATAGGATTTGCTATATAGGATTCAAATAGTTTATACTTGAATATTTTATATTCAATATTGAATATTTTATTCAAATAGTTTATACTTGAATATTTAATCCTCAAATATAGGATTCAATAGTTTATACTTAAAGTATTTGCATTCTTAATTTTAGCTGAAGAAAAAGGGTAAATATATATATATATATATATATATATATATATATATAACATATAAAAATATGTTTATACACATAAATATTTGTATTTCATATATTCTCTATAGAAATACTTTAATGTTCAGATTCAACAATTATTAATGATATTAAGAACTTGCTTTCTGCATGGCACTGTTGGAGGAAGAATACACATTCTTATTGAAAATGATGAGAAATGATATCATATTAGGAACAACAACAACATTTGTGGCTTCTTTTATCAGTGCTATCTGTATTGAGTTTTTCACTATTCACAGATACATGAATGTTTAAATTTAGAACAACTTAGAGAACGAAATAGGGTTGGTCCTATTTTTAATTCCAATTTATAGATATGGAAACTAGAGTGATTTGCCCAAAGTTACATGGTTAGGAAGTGGTGGGGTCAAAATGCAAACATGTATTTTCTGAATTAAAATCATTTTTTTTCCATGGCACCGCACAACTGGTCCAATAACACTGCAAGGCCAAGGTCATCAAGTGCTTAAAAAGAGTCTTACAGGTGCTATAGCTCTTTAAAAAGAAAAAAAAAATCACTGTCCAATGTAATTTTCTATAATTATGGAAATATTCCATATGTTCACTGTACAATACGGTAGCCACCAGCCATGTATGTCTATTGAGCCCTGGCCATATGGCCATGAACCTGAGGACCTGAATTTTTAATTTTAATTTTAGTTAATTTAAATTCAAATGATCACATGCAACACGTGGCTTCTATATTAGATAGCACAGCTTAGGAGAGTCACTAAATACTTTTCAGATGAAGATTGTGTGTTAGGATATTAAAATCACCGTGCTAAAATTTTCTCCCAGGAGACACAGAAAACAGTTTGGTTGAGATTATTTATATCAGTCAAGATTTGAATGAGCAAAGCCTCAAACCGGAGGAGTGGCAGTAAAAGTAGAAATAGGAGAAATTATGAAGAAGCAGTTCGTAGGACTTGAGTCCATTCGACCCGAGACGCCAGTTTTCCTTCATCAGTGCCTGCGAGACAATGAAATAATTGAAAAAGAAAATAGGTTAATATGTGCAGGCAGCTGGTTTTGAAGGTAAAGACAATTTGCTCTTTTTAAAGCATCCTCATAGGATACAGGGGATAATTCATTAAATGTCAATGAAAACAGCCTGTGAACTCTAGAGTGCTTTGCAAATGCAAGAGATATTGGATTTGAAGCATCTGGTTGGAACTGACTAGGAAAGAGTTCCTAGTAAAAGTTGGTAACGAGCAGGGCTAACATTAATCCAGACTTTTCAAGTAGAGTGCGTATTTAATTGCATCACTCTTGTCTCTACTCTGAGAGAGTGTGAAGGGGGTGAAAAAAGACAAGGAAAGACAAGAGACCTTACGAGAGAGGGGGCTCAGCTCACAGTCAATGGACTAATGTATGTCAAATCTGAAGGCTGAGGCTCTTGTATTTTTTGTATCACGGTCTTCATCAGTGAGTTTTTAAGTCTGTGACTGAATGGTATTTAGCTTTATTTCCTATGGTTCTAAATTCAGTTAGCATTGGTTGAACAGTGGCTTTGTACTGATAACTGTAGGAAGCACTAGTATAGCTGGAGAGTTTAATTGTTCATCCTGGAGAAATCTAGACTTATTGAGGCTTAAGACAGGAGCACATGTCACTGTGCTGTAACAAACAGTACAAGGAGGTGTGCATTCCGTTTAAGTTTAAAGAAGGGGGAAGAGATGATAACTCATGAAGGATGTCAGGAATGAGTTTATGGGATAATCATAGTTTTAAAAGGTGGCATACAAGGGTAGTTAGGGCATGTTCAGACCTAGACAAAGCGTCAAAGGTACTCCAAATACTAGGTTAATTGTGAGCCGCATTATTGCAGGGGGACTGTGAAGGGGTTTTGAGGAAACTTATGTCTTTTTGGAAGTGTAAGCTGGTGATATAAGTTGGAGGTCATACTGTGGAGAGTACTGGAGGTTAGGTATATTAGCTCAACAAATATTTGTTGAAAATCTACTGACTACGGGGCGTTCTCTTGAATTCTGAAGGAAATCATGGTGAATAAGACAGCTCAACCTGGAGCTTAAATTTTAGTGGGAAAGAGATAACAAACACAAAACTCTACAAACAATTGATTTTAGGTGCAGCATGTTCTTTTGGGAAAAAATTAAAATGATATTTAAATACATAACAGAGAAGGTTGGCACCTTCTCAGGAGTCAGAGAAGGCTTTTCTGAGGAAGCAACATTTGAGCTGAGCCCTGAAAGATGCAAGGCGTTAATTTATGTATGGGCAGCGTGTTTTAACCTTGATAGCTTTGAAAGCTCCTATTGGGCAGGATTTTACCTGTTGTAGCCTGAACAAAAGCTCACAACTAGGGTCAAAGTTGTTTTGACTTTGGTGTCTAACTGTGGTAAGTTTTTCCACAGACAAATGGGGTGTCTCTATAGAGGCAGGGACCTAAAAAAAGCATGGGCTTTATTTAACAAAGCCATTTAGACCACAGCAAAGGCACCCGGACCTGTCAGAAGCGCTCAGGCAGTGAAGGGACATACAGGAGGCTCAGAAAAGGGCAGGGGACCTTCTAGATAGTGTCAGAGGACTCCAGCTAAGCGGATCCTGGCAAACCACTGACTGCTCTTTAGCAGTCATGAGCACTGACTATACAGTCACCGTGTGACCTGGCATTTCAGGCTACACTGAGATATGCAGAGGTGCTAGCTAGTGTCAACCCATTTCCTCTTCTAGGTTCTAGGTTCAACTAGATCTCATTTTCCAGTTTCTCTTGCAATTAACTATGTGTAGGTGTTTAAGTTTTGGTCAATAGAACGTAAGTGGAAATGACTGTAGGACACTTTCAGGCTCGGCTCATGTAACCCTTTGTGTCATCTTCTCTTCCTTATTCCCCTCCTTCAGCTTAGTCCAGTGAGCAAGATGACTGTGGGAGATGATGAGACTAAAGAGGAAAATTAAAATCAAGAGGGTAACACACTTGTGGATCTTGGCTCCTCGGAAAGAGGAAATGCTTAGGATTTAATGTGCCCTCTTGCTGGTAGATTTTTTTTCCAGTTGATTAAGAGTTTCTTTTTTTCATTACGGATTATAGGTTGATTAGACTGACTGGCATCTTAATGAAGTTGAACACAGGTAGAATGTCTCCATCTATTCTTTATTTCACTCAAAGACTAAAGAGTTTATGTTTTCATTCAAAGAGTTTATGCTTTTTTTTTTTTAATATTGCAGAGTGCTGGATTTATAATTTTGCTTAGGAACAAAGCTGTTCTGAGAGCTGCGGATTGTATTGTGAGGCCCAGGCTACAATAATATTAAATGTCTGGACTCCATTACTATGAAGCAATAAAAAATATTAAAACTACAGTAGGATACCACTACATGGGTAAAAATGGATAAAATGAAAGACTGTCACATGTTGTCAGGGAGGTAGAACAACCAGAACTCTCAAATATTGCCATGGGAGTATAAAATGACACAACTTTCTTTGAAAATTGTTTGGGACTATGTATCCTTCTATCCTGTGGCCTACAAATTCCACTCCTAGGTGTTTATCCAAGAAAAAGAGAGATTATGTTCACAAAAATATTTGTACACTAACGTGCTTAGTGATTCGATACATAGCATTGAAAAAATTGGAAACAGCTCAGGTATCCCTTATTGAGAGAATGGATTATTTTTTAGCTGTGGCATATTCCTACAGTAGAATACCATTGGTCAATAAAAAGGACTTGACTATTGATACTCATAGCAACAAAGATAAATTTCAAAAATAGCATGAGTGAGAGAAGCCGGACACTAAAGGGTAAATATTTGTGATCAGGTGACATTGATGTATGCTAAGAGAAATTAGAATGACTGCTTCTTGAGGGACAGGAATTTACTGGGAAGTGGCACAAGGGAACCTCCTGGACTGAGAAAAAAGTACTTTTTATTTTTTTTTTAATGTTTATTTGTTTTTAAGAGAGAGAGACAGAGACAGAGACAGAGAGTGAGTGGGGGAGGGGCAAGGAGAGAGGGACACAGAGAATCCGAAGCAGGCCCCAGGCTCAGAGCTGTCAGCACAGAGCCCAACACGGGGTTCAAACCCATAAACTGTGAATCATGACCTGAGCCGAAGTCGGACGCTTAACCGACTGAGCCACCCAGGCACCCCAGAGAAGTTGGGACTTTTAATAAAGGTAAAGTATGTATATTTGTTAAAACTAATTGAACTGCATGTTTAAGATCTGTATATTTCCCTATTTGTAAATTATGCCTCAATAAAAACATAAAAATAAAAATTTAAAACCTACTTAAATTGGGGCACTTGGGTGGCTCAGTCGGTTAAGTGTCCTACTCTTTATTTTGGCTCAAGTCAATGATCTTATGGTTCATGGGATCAGCTCTGAATTGGGCTCTGCGATAACAGCATGGAGCCTCATTGGGATTCTCTCTGTCTCTCTGTCTCTCTCTGTCTCTCTCTCTCTCAATAAATAGACATTAAAAGAAATACTTAAAAATGAGGCATAAAATTCTGAAATTTAAAAGAACTATAACTATTTCTATGGGGTGCCTGGGTGGCTCAGTGGGTTAAACATCTGACTTCACCTCAGGTCATGATCTTGTAGTTGGTAAGTTTGAGCCCCACATGGGGTCTGTGTTGACAGCCAGGAGACTGGAGTCTCCTTGGAATTCTGTGTCTCCCTCTCTCTCTGCGTCTCCCCCACTCACACTCTCTCTCTCAAAATAACTAAACACTAAAAAAAAAAAAAAACAAAAAAAAAAAACTATAACCATTTCTAGCAAATGATAGCCAAAGCTTGAACTGCTAAAGGAGCCTCAGCTCTGCCCAGGAATAGAGAACTTCTCTGGCCACGGTGGAGAAGATTAGGAAAGGCTGATAATGAATATTTGACTCTTCTTTCTGTGAACTTGTAATTCACATGGAACTTTATTTTGAATTCATGCCATCGATTGTTAGAATTCAGCTTGAAAGTTTATTTAATCTTAATGCCAAGAAGCTTATATTCACTTTTGGGACATCTATATATTATTGTGATTAGTTTTTTTTTTTTAAAACTGGGGGATATTTATACTTTTCATTATATGAGTATCCGGATGCTATCTTTTACTTCTGTTGAAGAACTGATATGCTATGTTGGACAGTATGGCTGGACACAGTCTGAGATGAAAGAAAGAATAGGGGGCAGAATTTCTGCCATATGTACAGAGCCTTCTGATCAGGCTTTACTCTGCCTGCAGAAGTCCAGGAGGGCACTCCACATGTAGACTTCCATGGTCTACAACTGAGTAGCATAGGATTATTTTAAGCCAAAGGCACTTGAAAAATAGCAGGTGTAAGAAGGGTGCTCTGACTTTTCCTTTTCTTCCTGAAAGCAGGAGATAAAATTCCCATGTGAAAGATGCTCTCCCTATACCACAAGGGGAGAGACTTTCTTATCACCAGAGACGAGGCATCAGGACTATGAGAATTCTGTGCAAACAGAGATGTTAAAATAAATCTTATCTTCCCTTAGTCTTCTTATATGATTTAGTCAATTGTCTACAATTCCCTCTCTTTGATCAACATAGTGTATAAGCATTCAGGTCTTCATTTTCCTAGGAGTGCTCCATGTACATATAAAATCTGTATGTTTTACTCCTTTTAAACTGTCATATGTAAATGTAATTACCAGGCTCAGAGTAGATCCAAAGAGGGTAAAGTTTGCCTCCCTTTGTGGGCAAGGAACTATGAGGTTCAGCTAGTGAGTCCATTGGGTTCCCATGTAAAGTTTCATCCTGCTTCTTAGTCTTTAGAAATAAAATAGTCATTTTTTTCTTCATCAAGATTGTGTGCTGCTGTTTTGAGTGCCTAGCCCTTAGCTGGTATTGAACAACATATTTGTGGAATAAATGGTCTTTTTTCTCATCACAATCTTGGGTAGATATTTTCAGTATTCGTATTTTACGGCTAAAGAAACAAAACAGTTGTCCAGGATCACCAAGTTAATACCAGAGACAGACTCCTAATAATTGGTACTATGCTGTGTTCAATGGTAGAGAGACACTCAAATTTCACTTCCCCCACCTCCTTCATATCTTTGTTCAAATGCCTCTTTCTCAATAAAGCTAATCCTAACCACGCCATTCAAAGCTACACTTCCTCCTCTGACCATTCGCTTGTTCTGTTATTCGTCATAGCACATATTACCTTCTGTTATAGAATTAAGTTAGTTGTGTTTTTAGTTCACTGTTGATTCAGAATCTGAGCTAGAGTAGAGATATACATATTTTTTTTCTGCCTTGTTCTTGGGTATATTCCAGATGCTTTCAAGAGTGACTGGCATTAAATAGATGTTTAAAAATTATTTGTTGAATGAATTAAAAGTTACAACCCTTTGGAAGAGAATAAGACACACTTGCTAGTCACAGAGTTTGAATTTTAGAAAATAAGTAACTCTAGCTTTTTTCCCCCCACTTTTCAAAATCCCTGAATCCAGTCGATGGGTAAAAAATTAATGGTACTACTACTTTATTGTAAGGTATTCAGTACACTGAGCTATTTGGCAGAAAATGACTCTGAAACATAATATATGTTAACATATGTAAAGTGGATGGTGACTGATTTTCAAAACATTATTCATACATGTGTGACTTTAATTAGGAAGCTATAACAGATACATTATGAATTTTCATGAAGAAAAAAGCCAGCATCTGGACAGGAGATTCTACACAAAGAGAAAGCTGAGCTTCTTCCTCCTTTTCCAGAACATGAGAAACCTAAATTTCCTTCATTAGAATTTCCTCAGAAGTAGTAAAATAAAACCCTACACCATAAGTCAATAAGCTTTCACCATCAGTTTTTACATTGGTGATTCAAAGCTTAGAAATAAGGTCCACAGTTCCATAGTTTTTTTCATTTTCTCACATGAAAACATGAAAATATTTCAATAAGTCCCTAAGTTCTTATTTTGTACATGTATTTTTTAAATATATGCATTTGTACAAGTATATTTATCTTAGATGTTTATCTTTTGTTTAATCTTTTTAAAATATCTTATTATTTATTTTTGAGGGAGAGAAAAAGAAAGAGAGGGAGGGAGAGAGAGAGAGAGACAGACAGACAGAGTGTGCGTGGGGGAGGGACAGAGAGAGGGGAGACACAGAATCCAAAGCAGCTCCAGGCTCTTAGCCATCAGCACAGAGCCTGACACAGGGCTCAAACCCATGAACCATGAGATCATGACCTGAGCCGAAGTCGGACACTCAATCGGCTTGAGCCACCCAGGCGCCCCTGGTTGTTTATGTTTTTAATAAAGTATTATCAACTTTAAACTCTTCCAGATTTAAGTTCTTTAACATTATCAAAAAAGCACTACTTCAAGAAATATTTGTCTCCAAAATTCATGGAAATACTTGAAAAGATCATAATTCTATATTAAAACCTCATGCAAAATTTTCTTCTACATACTTACCATCTTGAGAATGTGTATGAAAACAATAACTGTTTTTAATTCAATAAAATATCCACTTGGTTCTTAGAATACTTATATCTTACATAATATAATAATGACTTAATGTCTTGTAATTGTTTCTTTAATTTATCATCTCCCCAAGAATGTTGAAATCTCCTAGAAGCCAACAAAGTACTGAAACGATTTATTCTTACTCTCTTCTATTATTAAACATAAAATAGGCATGAAAAAATTTTGGGCTGGCTAAACAATTGGAAATTAATTTGAGTACAATCCATTCAATGCAAATAGCTACACATGCTTATATAAAATATGAGTCATTATTCTTTAAGCCAAGTCAATAAATAATTGCTCCAAGAAATCAAAATTTGGTATATATTAAGTAATTCAGCCTTACTTCTTTGTAAAATTACTGATGACTATCTATGACTTTGATCATTCAAAGTCATATATATATATATATATATACATATATGTATATCCAGTTATTGGCTATGCACTGTCAGATACTTTAGCACATATTGTCTTTTTTTTTCTTAAAGCATTTCTTTTTTTTTTTTTAATTTTTTTTTCAACGTTTTTTATTTATTTTTGGGACAGAGAGAGACAGAGCATGAACGGGGGAGGGTCAGAGAGAGAGGGAGACACAGAATCGGAAACAGGCTCCAGGCTCTGAGCCATCAGCCCAGAGCCTGAGGCGGGGCTCGAACTCACGGACCGCGAGATCGTGACCTGGCTGAAGTCGGACGCTTAACCGACTGCGCCACCCAGGCGCCCCTTAAAGCATTTCTTAAAAACATCACTGTCTTCACATTATTGATGAGAAAGCTGAGGCTTAGAGAAGTATAACTAATTGTTTAAGATCTTACTGGCAGTGAAAACCAGAGCTGGTATTTAAATGCAAATCTTTAGAATAAATGCAATTAACTTTCCCAAAGTAACATAGATGGTTCATTACATACATATTTTCTGCCCATTATTACTGGTGTGTATTAAGCAGGTATGTAGCATACTAGTGCACATTGTAGAAGATGGAGAGTAACTAGGTTTATCATAGGGATCATTACATAATGTATAAAAATTCTGAATCGCTATGATGTACATCTGAAACTAATAGGATATTTTGTGTCAATCAATTATATACCTGTATTAAAAAGCAAAGAATAGCCTCTAAGCATAGGTCAGCACCACTAAATGGATACACACTAATGCACATATCATTATAGGACTGGTTGTTTTTGATTTGACATTATGTATATACACCCAGTAAAAGAGAGTTGCTTTTGGCCCTTTCCAAAGTGGCTTCTACTTGGAACAGAAAAATCGTGATTATTTTTGTGCCAAGAAGGGTCAAATAATCTTTATTCATCATCTGTTTCTTTGCATTTACTTTTAATGGTTTTCCTCTCTTGCACTATAGATTAGCAACATTTATATTTAGTGCTTAGCAATATAAAAATATGTGACAGTCTAAGTTCAACTCTATACTATTTAGGTTATTTAATATTTGTTGTTAGGCATATGATAGGAATTCAAATATTTACTTTACTGAGCAAAGACCGTGCCACTATTTTCTTTGGGATTAAGACCACTAAGTCAGTTGATGGGCTCCATCCAAACCACTGGGAATTATAATGCTGATTTCATATGAATTCCATCTAGACTGTTCAAGTATATGTTCATTTTGGCTTTTTGACACCTCTGACTTTATTGTATCTTCAGGAATTAGGAAAATCAAGTTGAACACTCAGTTTAATATATTCAACCCATAAGTAGCCTCTACAATAGATGCCAAAGCCTAAAAATTCATAAACCCCTCCATACAAAACAGGATTTATGATAGAATCCGTGTTACTTGTTACAAATTACAATGGAAAATTCTCTCTGCTGGGTTTGCTTTTTTCATGACCATAAAGGCTACTAACATAGGGATACATCTTTTTGGTTAGGCTTGTAATCTTTGATTCATCATCTTCAATTTTGAGAAAGCAAGCCCCAAGAAGGGGTCTGGTTTATATCACTGGAATAAGACAATGGCTCTAATCTGCAATCTTCTGTTTTGTTACAACTCTTTGAAGACCAATTTCAATTTTAACTTGTCTGCTTTCCCTTCTCTCTCAGTACAAAGCCGGTTTGATTATGGGAGGAGTGGAGGTAATGGTAGTGGAGGTTGCGGCGGTAACGATGTGTGTGGTGTGTGTGTGTGTGTGTGTGTGTGTGTGTGTGTGTGTGTGTGTAGGAGGTACGGTGGCTGGGGAGAATGGGAGGCAGCATACAAGGGCTTTATTGTCAATCTGCTTATAAACCTAACAGATTTTTTAGCTGAAATTTTGCCAATGTTAATTGTACATGCAGAATTCACACTGGGAAAATCTCCTTGGGAAAAAAAAAAAAAAAAGATGAAGTGCACAGCCGGCCTGTTATGTAAGATGTTTATTTTCATCCAATTCAACCCACCATAGGCAGAACAGAAAATAGGCCAGCGCTTCTGACCGGTGACATCACCTCATCATCAGGAGAAAGCAGGAAAGGCTGATCACCATATTGTTAGCAAAGAGGATAATTTTCTTCCACGATTGTTTCTCTTGTGGAAACCTTTATTTCTAGAGATAGTGATCTCATCTCCCTTTGATGTTTATTTCTTGAGATTCTGTAATAACAGTGAAGCTACCTGAATTTCAGTCCTTGCACAATGCACATAAACACTTATTTCAGTGCTTTTTCTCCGGATCTCCAAACTTTACAAGATTGGATCATTTTTAGCAGAACATTGACTATCCTAAGGAGATTGTGGGGTGAGGAAGGATAATCATCTTGATATTTCATTTTATGCAGTATTTTATGTAACACTGGATAATTTGCTTTGCAGAATGCTTCCTTAAATTGTTTCGCTTGTGTCTTTAAGTAAATGAGCATCGTATTTATTTCATGAATACTAAGAACTAATTGCACATTTTTTTAAAAAAAAGTGTTTTTACAGGCTCATCATCTCTTTTAGAATATAGATATTGTTGCAATTGATAAAGAGTGAAGTAGGTGAAATTGTGTGTGAGCGTAGTTACTTTCTATTCAAAATTAAAGGGAAACTGAAAACATGATCCTTTGTATTTTAGAGGTTGACTCAGCTATACTTAAAAAATATATCACAATAAAACTACCCACTCTGGTTTTGCTTATGGCAGCTTTGGAAAAATGTCTTTTCTCTGTTAAGGGGCAATCTTCAAGATCACTCTACATCCACTTTTTAACACTCTGTTCGCCTATTCTTGTTTCATTCTCCCTCTAGAGGAAATTAGTGGGTATTACCTACAAACTTAAAAATTGATGATACCAGCAGGTCTAATTGAAATACAATCATGAGACTAATTCTTTGACTTCATTTATATTCAGCTTAACTTGGTCCTATGGTCCTAGAAGCCATTACCTGAAGCATCTATAATTTTTCAACGTCTGTTTCTTTAAGCTAGAATGTCAGTATGTTAAGGAGTTTATCATTATTATTATTATTTTTTTCTTTTGAAGAGCAAAACCAGAATTTTCCTGCAAAAGAGTAATTTTATTAGAAAAGGTGGATGTACCAAAGGTTAGAATTTCATTGTCTAATGCAATGAGCCGTGTGCACAACAGTCTGATTCTCATGTTCTGGAATTCGCTTTACATCTGTTATGTGGTCTTGGAGAAACTAGATGCGATTTAATGTTGTATAAATTGGCAGTAGTGATAAATAAGTGGCCAAGTAACCTGCAGATTCGAGAGTCAAATACTAGGGATAGCACAAAAATATCCATAAACATTTAGTCTGAAAAGGAGTATAGAACATGGCTCTCTTCTTTGCTTTCTAGAGACAAGAATGGCTTGATCTGCGGAAGTCTGTTTTCTCTATCCATAAAATGGAAATGATTATATCTAACTCCAGGGTACGGGATCAAATATATATATACATACAGTACCTAGTATGTGAATGACTCAGAGTAAATTATTTTTCTCTTCCAATTTTTTGTAAGAAAAATTCTCTGGGGGCTCCTGGGTGGCTCAGTTGGTTAAGTGTCCGACTTCAGCTCAAGTCGTGATCTCACAGTTCATGAGTATGAGCCCCGCGTTGGGCTCTGTGCTGACAGCTCAGAGCCTGGAGCCTGCTTCAGATCCTCTGTGTCCCTCTCTCTTTGACCCTCTCCCACTCACACTCTGTCTCTCTCACTCTCAAAAATAAGTAAGAAGTAAAAAATTTTTAGTTAAAAAAATAAATAGACATTAAAAATAATACAAGTTCTCTGGCTCGGGATGAAAAACAAAAGCTTAAAAATTCACAAAACTTTAGAGGAGATTCTCCCCCATTTTTTATATACCCTATTCCATTCTCTTACTTTAAATTTCAGAGTCCAGGAATGATTTTGTCTTCAAAATGTGTTGCTATACTCTTACAGAAATGCCAGTCGTGGGAGGGCAGTCTGAAGAGACAGAAATCTGTGATGTCTGTGTCTCAGTATGGGGCTGTGTTTGTGGCGGGATGTGGAAGGAAAGGAGGGACAGGTACTTCTTTATGTTTTGACCTAGAAAGAAGTTCAGCAGCGAAAGTTTAAAAAAGCAAGATACAGTAGAGTATGATTATGTATATTATATTTGCATTTCAAAAGCCTAGAAAATGATTTATGAATCCATTTGCAGGAAGGTGGGATTATGCAAAACTTTGGGAAACTTTTCCTTTCTCTGTAATGTTTGCATGAAAATATTTCAATAGATGATACACATGTAAATTTTCATAAGGAGAAAGGAAAGTTTTCTCCCATTCTGAACTCCATTTGGTAACTTAGTCTTCCTCCCCCCAAAAAATCACTGTCAGCAGTTTATTTTATAATCTTAAGATTTTTTTTATGCGTGATACCTACATAAGCATATATATGCACACACATATGTACATAATTGATTCTTGTTATTCATAGTAGTTGTGTTCCAGAGAGTCTCTGTGAACATAGCAACTCCCGCATCATTATGACTCCTCAGTGGATTACAGGGTTAAGTCCCTGTGAGCCTCTGGTCACAACATTGTCACAAACTGATCAATATATAACTTTGTCTTATATGTGTTTCTGGTTAAAGATAGCTTATTTATCAGTCATTAACATCTATCTAACAGCCAGCAGTGCTATCACTCATGCCTGAGCAAAGCTTATCTAACACTTATTTTCTCTGAGGCACATCACAGCCTTCTTGTGCTTAGGAACACTAGACAGCACCTCAGCGCTATGCCTGGGCCATTTTCAACAGCAAAGTCACCAATAAAAAGCACACAAATGAGAAAAAATGGGCACTAAGCACACTGTAATAAGGACACTTACTCACCGTTCACATAGGAACAAAAACAAGAAGGCACAGTGCCACATTGTTTGACCTAGGAAGTTTTGTGAATATTGATTTTGAGGTTATAAATAAATTTTAGCAAGTAAACAAATCCACGAATAATGAGGATTGATTGTGTGTGTGTGTGTGTGTGTGTGTGTCTGTGTGTGTGTGTGTGTGTGTGCATATTCTTTGTTACACATTAGCTATATATTATATACACTATTCTGAACATTGCTTTCTGGTATTTCTTAGTGTTTAATAATACAAACTCTGAAGTGAGGTGATTTAGGATCAAATCTTGACATTACCTTTTATTAGCTTGTGACCTTGAGCAGGTTACCTAACCTTTATGTGCTCCTCATCTTAGCTCTAATACAGGAATTCTAAGAATACCTACTCAAGGGGATCGTCATGAGGATCAAATACGTTAATATACAAAAAGCACTTAGGACATATCCACTGTCATTTTAAAGTATACTTCAGGGATTATTCCTTATTGGCCCAGGTAGCATGTCCTCATTCTTTTTTAAAAACAAAATAGTGTTACATTGTTATGACTACATCATCATTTTTTAACCTCCTGCCCACAGAGTACATTTAGATAAGTTCTCTTTTGCCTCAATAAGAACTCTGGAATGCACACATTTCCATTTGCACATGTGGAGATCTATCTCGAGGCAAGAGTTGTGAATTTTTAATTTTGATGTCTATTACCGCATTTCTCTCTAGGATTTGTTATAATATTCATGAATAATCAGGCAGAAAAGGCTGTTTGCTTTCAATAAAGAGAGAAAAAAGAATGACTCTTAGTTTTTACCTCAGATTCAAAGATTTTTTTCCCCTTTGTCAAGTTGACTGAGTGATTCCTTAAGTATTTGCCATGCCAATGCAAATAAGAAGAATAAGAACATTTTTGCCATCCCGTGTTTTAGATTTACAAAGCATCAGAAGGATTGCACACATTTTGCAGACTTTATGAGAATTCTCTCTAAGCCCACCACTGCAGGATACTGTAGTGGCCAGTAAGATTTTACCCTCTCTGTTAAGCAGGAGTAAAACTATCATTTCCTTACTTGGTGTCCCTCTTTACATTTGTCAGCCTCCAGTGAAGTCTCTCGCGTTTTACGTTATTTAGGAGATTACGTAGGAAGAACAGGATAATTGATGCGCA
This sequence comes from Panthera tigris, assembly GCF_018350195.1. Taxonomy (NCBI): domain Eukaryota; kingdom Metazoa; phylum Chordata; class Mammalia; order Carnivora; family Felidae; genus Panthera; species Panthera tigris. Next base: position 112,288,577 of record NC_056666.1, on the reverse strand, counting down.
TTGTGCTTTATGGACACTAGTACTATTAGAAGAAACTTGGTGGGAAAAATTTTGTTTATAAGGATCTTTTTCACAGCAGAGAGCATTTCACAAAGAGCTTTCACAAAAATGATTCTAACATAACACAGTCTTCTGGCTTCTTCAACATTTCCACCTTCGTGCTGCCTGCCTGCCCCCCAAATCATTGCAAGGCAGGCGTGATTGAGGTTTTGCTTCCTTTTACAACTGTGTTTTGAGAGCATATTATGTTTCACTTCTTTTATTATTTTTTCTTTCTTTAGGAACATTCATCAATCTCTTTACAAGTAACCACAAAGATATCTGGAATTCTGATTATAGGCTGTGGAGACAATAACCACAAAGAACCGAGCTGAGGCACATTTTCAACAAGGGGAGGATGTCGTTGGAAGCTCTCTATGGGAGTGGGAAAAGGTTCCAGAAAATAGTCTGAGTCACTCTTATTAGGAGAGTCAGGGAGAAGAGCAGCTGTGTGAAATTAGTACCAGTATCTTCCTATCCTTCATTTTAAACTTTTCAAAAGATCTTTTCCTGGTCAATTCTTCCTGAGAAGGGCAACCTAATCAGACATAATCTTTGCTTTTAGAAGTTACCATGGTGACTGGTCAAGACAGACTGTCTTGTCTCTGCCTCACACAGTTTGTATGGTGCTAAATAAGTCTTATATACCATCAGAGTTTTTCTTTGAGTGATAAAACAAATAGGGAGCGTTGAGATTTTTCACAGCAATCAGAAATGATATTTCCCCATATTGATTTTTTCCTTTCTTTTTGCCCTTTCTTATCTGTGCTGTCTCTCTTTGAAGTATACATCAAGGCACAATCCTTATTACAGGAAGCAAAAGTACAGTGAATCTTTAAAAAAAAAGCATGGACCAGGATAGTGAAAGATTTACCTACCACTCACATTCTGTTAAAGTGAAAGACAATTTCACTCCCCCAAGCTGACGAACAGAGACTAGCACAGACACTCAGAAGGCACCGTTATGGTTAAGCGAACGTAAGAACAGCCCCTAACTGGTGGGGGGCGAGATAGGAAGAAACACTGCATGCTAACTTAAACAAAATTTTAAACAGACTTTATTTTTTAGGGCAGTTTTAGGTTCACAGCAAAAATTAATGCAAAGTACACAGATTTCCTGTACATCCTCTCACACCACACATGCAGAAACTCCCTCACTGTCAACATCGTCCACCAGAGTGGTACATTTGTTACAAATGGTGAGCCTACACTGACATCATTAACACCCAAAGTCCATGGTTTATATTCCTCTTCATTCTTGGTGTCGTACATTCTATGGAGTTTGACGAAAGTGTAACGACAAATATCCATAATTATGGCCGCTTCACTGCTCTAAAAAACCTTTTGTACTCTGCTTATTCCTGATCTTTTTACTGTCTCCATAGTTTTGCATTTTCCAGTTTTGTCATATTGTTGGAATCATACTCTAGGTAACTTTTCCAGATTGGCTTTTTACACTTAGTAATATGCTTTTAAGGGTTTAGCGGTTTTTTTTAAGAAAAAGAAATCCCATTTTCTTCTTCTGCTTTATTGACCATTTCATTTTCCTAAAGCTTCTGATTCTTTGAAGCCAACGAACAAAGTTTATTTAGCTAGCCAGAAAATGCCAAGCGCAAAGAGGTTCAAAATTTGGAATCAGTCTCCAAAGTGGAAAAAAAGAGAGCTAAAGGAAACATTAAACAAGACAGAGAGAAACAAGGAAATGCCACCAGTGCTATGACTACCACCACCAACAACCAAAGTCAAGCAGACAGGAGAAGGACGGATCTGAAGGCAGAAGCTTTAGAAAAGTAGGTAGTGGCAGAGAGGGGCCTCTAACAGTGAAGTAGCAAGGATGTATGGGAAGAGTTCCTCAGCGAAAACTAACTTTAAGTTCTGGACCCTCCAAGGCACACACATGCTCTTGTCTGGGGATTGAAGAAGCCGTGAGCTATTCTCTGCAGCCCTCTACCCCAAAAGGCCGGAGAGCTGAGGAAATGCCCAGAGAGTTGTTAACGCTCTGTTTACTGGTAGGCTGTGAGTCAGCGCTAAGTTGAAGTTTTCTCCAATCCCCTGATTAAAATTAATCGCCTTCTCAGGGCTCCCAAAGCTCTTTGTTTATGACTCATGTGGGCAGATTAATCATTTTAGGTTTTGCATTACTGTTATTTATGTTCTAGTTTTTCTTCTTCACTAGACTGCAAATTCCTCTAGGACAGGAATCTTGTTTCTCTTCAACTTTGCGTTATGCCCAGCACTTTACAAACAGCAAATGTTCAATAAGCATTGGTTAAATAGAACCGAGTTTGAATCTATAGGTACATGATACGATTTTTTCCCTCCCCTAACAAAGTGATATATATGGATGACAAGGTCTGTGTTTGCCAGTTTTACTGTTGCCTAACAGAAAGGATGGCTATGATATATATGAAAACATGGTGGGTAAACATTTGGAGATACTATCTTTTTCTTTTCCTATAACTCCCCACAAGTCTTTCTGGGTTTTGGTTTGTAAAATGTCTAAACATTTGGAAGGAGGAATTTGAAGGGATAGACAGATTATCTCGAAATAAACTAGCACACAAAAAACAATCCCTTACTGTATATCCTTATAAAAAGACCTCTGAGTTGGGGTGGAGGAGGAATGGCAAGCTAAATAGAGAGAGGTCTATGTATCCCAAAAGCAGAGGAAAACTGTGCACCACAGTGCTGCTGGGAAGGCCACAAGACCCGAGAAAGAAATAGCTGTGGGGCACATAAGGCAGATGGCCCCATGTGCAGCCTGGAAAAAAAAAAAAAAAAGAAAGAAAAGAAAAAAAGTCCCATGCCAGAATCATGGCTCAGAACAGCAGAGAATCCCTGGATCTGAGGGGAACCAGGCAGATGGGGATAATGGATATTCCAGTGAAAATCAATGTGGACAGATCACTGAGAAGCAGATTGCTTCCCTCTCCCCCACCTGCATTCTGTACCCTTCCAAATACCATGCCTGGGTAATATCCTGGAATAAAAGCTGTAGTATGACCACAAGGTAGAAATCCTAAAAGTTTTAAAGGTTAAGGTCAGTATAATGGGGGCTCTATGTAAGATATTAAGTTGAATTATAGAAAATAACCAAATTTTGTTACTCAGACAGTTGTATTTATAGACTCAGATTCATACTTGTTTCAGGAATTTGAGGTCAGGGAAGAGCCCCCACACTCTTGAATCTTAATACCTGTAAACAGATAGAAAGGTTAAGGAGCTGTTGAGTCAACAATTTACTTTGAAATGAAAAGAGAAAAATAATTCAACAAGATTTCCTAATGTTCCAGTGTCTCAATTGGAAGTTCTAAAGTCAAAAGAATTTATCCCTAAATTACATACTTAGGTTATCAGTCTCCAAAAATGTCTGCATTTAGAATTAGATGAAATTGTATAACATAAATAAAAATGAATTTTGAATACTGCTATCTGTGTATTCAGCCTTACTCATGAGCGTTCGTATTTTGTAGGAAACAATTTCCAGTTCAGTGAAAGGGTTGAGGCCATTTATCATAAAAACCTGAGGGATAGAGGCAGCCATGACATTGTTTTGTGAAGAAGTCGATGTGTTGCTGCTTTCATGACCAGACAACAGGGTAAGAATGTAAGCAATTCCCTATGAGTTTGAGTTTTGGGTGCCACCTCCTGAAGACTCAGGAGATTCACAAAATGAATATAGTAATTACAAATTCTCTTCATTCTTTCACACCCTAGCTATCTTCACATATATTTGTTGATAGAGAACCTACTTCCTGACTCCCATTTCACTTTTTCGTAGAGAGGGTGACCAACAGTCATGGTCCCCATGTATGCATAGATACATATATATATTCAGTCAGAGAAAGAAATACTCTTTTACCTCTGAGAGCCTTACTTCTGTGTTTTTTTCTGATCTTCTTAACTCCAATGTAAATGTTTTATCTTGGTAAATGAGGCTATTCCTTATCCCTTTTCCTGCCTTGTTGCCGAAGCCAGCCATCTTTGTTTACTAGGCACAGCAATTGTGCTGAGTAGCTTGCATTCCGTAATCATGCCGTGTGATTCCCAGCTTTTCATATGCATCTTACTTTGTATGGCGTTCCCTACAACTCAGAAAGGCTAACTAAATCATCTCCTGTACGCATGCATCCCTTCTTTCCTTTCCCATTCTGCAGGTAGAATTGTCCACTTTCTCTTGCCCCGCTGTACCACACACATTATTTATTCATTCATTCACAAAAAAACTGATTAAATAATATCAACTATTTGCCAGACACTGTGTTAGGTATTGTCAAACTGAGGGAGGAGGTTCATGCTCTCAGTGATCATGCATACTAATTATAACTGTCATTCAGACATGAACTTTATTCCTTACTGTTCATCTCATTCTATTTTGTTAAGGATCATTGAGACTGATACAGTTTTATTTATTCATTATTGTGTCCTCAGCACCATCCGTGGGGGCTTAAACGTAATAGGCATTAAATAGATGTGCTCAATTCAAATTTTCCTCTTGCCATAAATGATGAAATGGAATCCCTTGAGGGTTTTTTTAAGCTACGTTTTTAAATTAAAAAAATTAATGTGTACTTGTAAAACACAGAGGTAAAAAAAAGAAAAAACTCAATGAGTTCTTCACCATCCTTAACATCCCTGGGTTGGCCAAAGTTAACAATATGGTTCTACTCTTTCCTCTATCTCTCATTCAAAGTTAACAATATGGTTCTACTCTTTACTCTATCCCTTATTCAAAGCTACATAAACATATATAGGGATTTGGCTTGCATATTTTATAAAAATGCAGCCTATATTTTCATGAAGGATATCTATCTGCAGTTTCCTTACAGTGTCTTTCAGAAACATTTTAACTACACATTCAATTTCTTTAATAGATACAGGAATATTCAGGCTATCCTTTTCTTGGATGAATTTTGGTATTTGTGTCTTAAAAACTTTGCCCATTTCACTTTGGTATTGAATTTATTAGCATAAAATTGTTGTTTATGTTTTCAGACACCCCTGCATGTTCTGTAGAATTTAATTGTGTTCCTCAAGAAAATTTTTTAAAAAAATTGACATATAAGCTAATTGTTCCACTTCTGGGTGTATATCCAAATGAACTGAAAGTAGGATCTTGAGGAGATATTTGTACACCCATGTTTATAGCACCATTATTCATAAGAGCTAAAACAGGGAAGCAACCCACATGTCCATCAGTGAATTAACAGATAAGCAAAATGTATGCTTTTTAACAGATAAGCGAATGGTATGCTGTTCAGCCTTAAAAAGGAAGGAGATTCCACAATATGCTACAACATGAATGAACCTTGAGGACATTATGCTAAGTGAAATAAGCCAGTCACAGAAAAACATACCATATGATTCCATTTGTAGGAGGTACTCAGACTAGTCAAAACCATAAAGACAAAAAATAGAATGGTAGTCACCAGGGGCTGGGGGCTGGGGGATGGGACATTGTTTAATGAGGACAGAGTTAGTCTTAAATGAAAAGAGTTACAGCAACGGACGGTGGTGATGGTTGTATGACAGTGTGAATGTACTTAGTATCACTGAACTGTACACTTAAAAATGGCTAAGATGATAAATTTTACATTGTATGTGTTTTACTTCCATAAAAACCTTTTTAAAAATTGTCAACACCTAGGATCCAAGAACTGTCTTTATTTTTAAGTTTTGTATCCACAGACCTAGAAAAATGTCTAAAACCATGTAGTATCTTGAAAGGTATCTCTAGAAACCAGTAGTCAACGTCGCTAATACCAGAAGACAGTTTCTCTGTAAAAAGCCGTATTTCGGCGCCAAGGTGGCCCCATGGGTTAGTGTCTGACTTCAGTTCAGGTCATGATCTCATAGCTGGTGGGTTTGAGCCCCTCATCAGGCTCTGTGCTGACAGCTCAGAGCCTGGAGCCTGCTTCAGATTCTATGTCTCCCTCTCTCTATGCCCCTCTCCTGCTTGTGCTCTCTCTCTCTCTCTCTCTCTCCCTCTCTCTCTAAAATAAACATTAAAAAACTTTAAAAAAATAGTAAAAAAATAAATAGATAAGCTGTATTAAGCCATAAATCAGAAAAGGTGGGGGTGGGGAAGCAGCAGTAAAAATGAGCTGAACAAGAGATGCTCATAGCAATGTACTCTTTCAGGTGACAGGTTTAGATTTTTAATTTATTCTTTTAAAAATTTTTTTTGATGTTTATTTTTTAGAGAGAGAGACAGAGCATGAATGGGGGAGGGGCAGAAAGAGAGGGAGACGCAGAATCCGAAGCAAGCTCCAGGCTCTGAGCTGTCAGCACAGAGCCTGACGTGGGGCTTGAACTCACAAACCGGAGATCATGACCTGAGCCAAAGTCGGACACGTAACTGACTGAGCCACCCAGGTGTCCCAAATTTTTAATTTATCCTTATTGCTGTAGGAGATCGTATCTATTAGCTGGGGATAAATACTATTCTTCCTAGTAAGTTAATCCAACAGTGACACCAACGAATATACCCCACATCAAAGACTGAAATACCAGACAGTATCTAGTGGGTGGAGACATCAAGCAGCACCCATGTCATGGTAGAGAGGAACATTCTCACAATGGCAGGTGGCTCGAGAGGGCAAGCAGGGAGAATGTTCCTACCCTATTTATAGGGAAACACTGAACTGGATAGGCTTCTTTTAAGGAGGAGTATATAGAAAAAAATGAAAATCTGAAACATAAAAAAGACTAAAAATATAACACTGAATAATACAGAAGAAGATACATATGCACATGCACATATATGCATAGACATAAATGTGTGTATTGTGTGTACATGTGTTGATATAGATATGATATAAATATAGAAGATACAGCTATAGATATTTGCTATGGGGAAAAGAGCCATTTGAAAAATGCTAGTTACTCTCTGAGACCTGTTATTCAACAGAGGTTTATTTATTTATTATTTTTTTAATGTTAATTTTGAGACAGAGAGAGACAGAGCATGAAGGGAGGAGGAGCAGAGAGAGAGGGAGACACTGAATCCGAAGCAGGCTCCAGGCTCTGAGCTGTCAGCACAGAGGGCTCGAACTCACAGACCGTGAGATCATGACCTGAGCCGAAGCCGGAGGCTCAACCGACTGAGCCACCCAGGCGCCCCTCAACAGAGTTTTAAATGTTTGATGCATATTCCCTTTTATAATTCACATGAGTAATGATAAGATGATTCCCATTTTACAGATCAAGAACAGACAAGACAGTAGTAACATGCTCATATGGCTTTGTAAATGGCAAAGCCAGGGTTCAAACTCGGGGAACCTGACTCCAGAGTCTGAGCTCTTAGCAGACTTGAAAACAATTGCCATATGGTTTCAATAAAATGCTAAGATGATAGATTATAATAAAAGAGTTAAAGTGAAATAATAGAAAAGGAGTCAATTTAAAAAAGGGGCTAGTTGAAAAAACTGACAGATTCTAGTAAAAAAAACTTAAAATTTTGTAAGGTAAGGGAATGTTATAAGGATATTTTTTTTTAATTTAAAAACAAATGTTTATTTATTTATTTTGACAGAGGAAGAGAGAGAGCACGATCAGGGGAGGGGCAGAGAGAAAGGGAGAGAGAATCTCAAGCAGGCTCCATTCTTCAAGCAGGAGTCGAACATGGGGCTCGATCCTGTGACTGTGAGATCATGACCTGAGCCTAAACCAAGAGACGGTCACTTAACTGACTGAGCCACCTGGCACCTCATAAGGACATTTTGAAGCAGCAGCATTCAAACAGGCATTAGAAACAATAAACCATAGAATCAAATTGTCAAAATTATCAAATCAATGATATGGAAGAAAAACAAAATTTGAAAGTTCTCTCGGAGTCTGGGAACAAAAGAAAAGATGAAAACTGTAGGAGAGAATTCGTTAGCCATGAAGTCTGGAGATTGAAGAACACAGATACAACACACACAGGCGCGGCACTCACGTCCAGACCCGCTGAACTGAATGCATACAACCAGAGCCGGCACCTATCCCTCGGAATTTCAGCTCCCACATGTAAAATTTTGGAGATTCTCTAAGCATTTTGCAAAAGGAGTTTGTAAATATGAATTTTTTAAACAAAGCAATTTAAAGTTTTGGACAGAGTTGAAAATGGGAATCTAAACATGCATGTCTATATAGTTGCAAGAATCATTTTTTTATATATGAAATTTCTATAAATGAAGTATGTGCTGGTCACTGTTTTAAAACACTTGTATTATCTAAGTCACACAGTACTTTCCATTTATGGACAAGGCCACTGAGAGTTGCATAATGTGTAACTCATAATGTGTGGCTCAGTTGGTTAAGCATCTGGCGTTTGGTTTTGCCTCAGGTCATGATCTCATGGTTCGTAAATTCAAGCCCCGCATTGGACTCCATGCTAACAATGAGGACCCTGCTTGGGATTCTTTCTCTCTCTCTCTCTCTCTCTCTCTCTCTCTCAAATAAATAGTTTGTAAGTGCTAAAGTAAGGATTCAAAAATACCAGGTAGCCTGTCTTCCAAACACTAGATTAAGATCAATACCTTATTCTAGTTCTATGTGACAAATAATAACAATATTCTGTTTTGGAGAACTATTGCTATCACTACCTTATAAATAAGGAAGCTGAGGCCCAGAGAAACTTAAATGACTTTCCTAAGGTTCAGTATCGACTGAAGGTAGAAGACCCAAGCCTAGGTGTTCTGATAGCCCAAATATCACCCTGTCCTTTATGCCACCAGTGTCTTTTGTCATAATTCATCCAGAGCTTCCTTAGCAGCCTAAATATGATCAGCAGACCATGTTAGGAAGAGTATTCAAATTGATCGCAGGGGAGTATTGGGTTGATGATGATCTGATTGCTACAATTGCCCTGCCACAATTTCAGCTCATTGATACAGCCACAAAACAGTTCTAGAAATTGAAACTTGGGACCATGATCAGGAAATTCTACTTTGAGAATTCTAAGAGTAGTCCTTTGTGTCAACTCCCTTCATTTGAACCATCTGGAGAGATGGTTTCCACCATTATCCAGACTGACACTAATGTATAAGTCATTTGGAACTTATGTCAATTATGTCCAGTAGTACAAGGAGAGATACTGCTTTTCGGTGTGCTGCCTCCAGTCAAGGAAGTTCAAGGGAGTAATTTGTAAGCCTCAAAAGTATGAAGGAAGGAAGGAAGGAAGGAAGGAAGGAAGGAAGGAAGGAAGGAAGGAAGGAAAGGGGGGAGAAAGGGAAGGTAAGGAAGGGGAGATAAAAGGAAGAGAACCAGTTCCTACCGTGATGTGACTACTGGCAAACTGGAGGATTTAAAACATTTCTGCACACCCTTCCTCAAGGGAAAGCACACACACACAAGGGAGTTTTAAATAGAAGCAGCTGACTGTTCCCTTTAGTCCATCCCCGTAGGAACTCCCCTCTGATTCCAAAAGAACTCTTGTATTTTTCAATTCAACATTTTTTTTTTCAATTCTATTTGAGAATTTGAAATGTTAGGCTTGTTTCTCCGTAAACTATTTTATACGCATAATAACCCGCTCTGGGGTCCGTGTGGGTCAGCCAACATTGGCACACCTTTGGTCTACTGAGGCTCTCTTGTGTACTCCAGTCCTGACTTTGCTTCAAGCCTGCTTTGTGTTGGCTGCTGAACATACAGAGTTGTATGTTATTAATTCCACAGCTTATTTTGAAATTTGCCCCTGAGACCATCTCTTCAACTGCCCTTCAGTCCAAGACACAAAGCTTTTAGTCTCTAATATTTCTCTATCAAATGGTTTATATTATCATTATTTTTCCACTTTCTTTCCAGAATAATATAATCTATTTGAGTTTTTATTAGACTTGTGTGGCCAAAAGATACTGGGCCAGAGTAATTAAATGAAGCAAATGAAACATTTATTGATGGCAATATGTCATTGAGTGAAGGGGAGCATTTCAGAAGTAAAGATTTTTTTTTCCCCACAAGTAACACATTGCCATCTGTTCCCATTTCACACAAATCAGTACTGAGGGAGCAACATGAAAGGGAAAATTGGGTCAACATTTACATTTCAAGTCAGGTTGGATTTTGCTTTGTCAGTTTCTTTGGACTGGAAATCTAAAGGTTAAGAGATTACTTCAGGCATGGAGTAAGACGAGAAATGGATCCTTCTGGGTAGCCCCACGAAACTGTGAGACCCAAATAAAGGCAAAGGAAATTACAGGGAAGAAGCAGTGTTTTGTGTGAGCTAAGTCTGCCCTTAAATTTATGAGACCAGAAGGATCAGAAAATTCACTTTAACTGAATTTGTTAAATTGTTAAATCTCTGTGTTTTTAGAGATTGTTATTGTTAAATCTCTGTGTTCAGCCCTTCTTTTCTAATGAACTGTACTTGGTCTAAACATGTGCCTCTAGGTTACATGGAGACCTGGAAGGTTATCCATCTGACTAGTGGCCTAGAAATATCCAGTACTTAAAAAGATTAATCTCAAAGCACATTTAATGAATAAAAACCATTATCTGTACATTCCCTTGCTATAGCAATGAGTAAAACTTTGCAAAATCATAAAGAGACTGAAGTGTGGGGTTTGTGGTCTAGGGAGATCAACAAAAGTGGGAAACTTTATTCATCCTACAAGAATATCTTGGAGGATTCTGAGCCAGGACATGTTCTTCCTGCTCTCCTCTGTGTGTGTGTGTGTGTGTGTGTGTGTGTGTGTGTGTGTACAGCACATTCTTGTGTATGTGTGTTTTGGCGGTGGCGCTAAGATAGAATCTTTCCTTATTGGGGCGCCTGGGTGGCTCAGTGGGTTAAGCGTCCGACTTCGGCTCAGGTCATGATCTTGCAGTTTGTGAGTTCGAGCCCTGTGTCAGGCTCTGTGCTGACAGCTCGGAGCCTGGAGCCTGCTTCAGATTCTGTGTCTCCCTCTCTCTCTGCCCCTCCCCTGTTCATGCTCTGTCTCTTAATAATAATAAGTACACTTTTAAAAAAGTTAAAAAAAAAGAATCTTTCCTTATTACTCATTCGTAGTTAGCCTAATGGACCTAAGAATTATCAAAAACCTCCTTCTTTAATTTTTTAAAAAGTAAAGTTTTAACTTTTACATGTTAAAAATGATTTGGTATTGATAATCTACTTTCTCATTTCTCAATCTACTCTCTGATTTTAGAATCTTCTTCATGACCCAAACCCATTTAAATGTGTTGCTTAACACTCACATGATGATATTTGGACTGGATTTTGGTAAACAGGCAATCTAGAATTCACTTATATCATTCACATCCCTGATAACATTCTTTAATATCTTCTCATTGCTTTTGAGTTAAATACAAAGTCTTTATCTTAATGTAAAAGATCTGCATGGTCAGTCTCTTAAGACTTTCCCTATTTTAAGATTTTCATCCTACTTCACTACCTTCAGTTGTTGAGCATTGTATTCTAAAAATGTCATTTAGGGCAATTTTTAAAAATAAGGTTGTATTTTCACTGATATACTGATCCACTTTTTTTCTAAATATTACTTAGAGTTATTAAAATCTCCAATTATAGCTGGATTTTTTTAACTCTTCTGTTATTTCTCTCAATTTTTGCTTCATATATTTTGCAGCTCTTTTATTAAGACATGCACATTTAGGATTTTTGTAACTTCTTGATGAAGTGACCCTTTCATTGTTATGAAATATCTCTTTTTATCTCTGGCAATATTCCTTATCATATCTTTTGTCTGATATTAGTTTAGCTACACTAGCTTTCTTGTGCTTATGGTGCTCAATTTCAACCTATTTACATGTGATATTTAAAATGTGTTTCTAGCAAACAACATGTAGTTGGGTTTGCTTTTTATCCAATTTGGATAAAAAAATGGAGTATTTACGGTGATCAAAAGGAATTAAATCTTACCATTTGCAACAACATGGATAGAACTAGAGTGTATTATGCTAAGTGAAATAAATCAGAGAAAGACAAATATATTATTTCACTCATATATGGAATTTAAGAAACAAAACAGATGAACATAGGGGAAGGGAAGCAAAAATAAGATAAAAAAAGAGAGGGAAACAAAACATAGAGACTCTTAAATACAAGAGAACAAACTGAAGGTTGCTGGCGGAGTGTTGGGTGGGGGGATGGGGTAAGTGGATGATGGGCATTAAGGAGGGCACTTGTTGGGATGACCACTGGGTGTTATATGTAAGTGATGAATAACTAAGTTCTACTCATGAACTCATTATTACACTATATGTTAACTAACTTGGATTTAAATTTAAAAAAAAAATGGAGTATTTAATCCAGTTAATTTGTTTCATATATGTTTTTGTACCTTTTATTTTGAAATATTTTTAGATTTACAACAAAACTTACAAAAGTTACAAAAGTACTACAGAGAATTCACATGTTCCTCATAGTCTTATTCCTCTAATTATAACTGACACAACCACTGTGCAATTATCAAAGCCAGGAAATTGACATTGGTAGAATATTATTAATTAAACTTGAACCTTCCTTGAATTGCACCAGTTTTTCCCCCACTGTTTCTTTTACTCTTCCAGGATCCTTTTCAGGATCTCATACTGCATTTAGTTATCATTCTCCATTGTCTCTTCTAATTTGTGATTTTTATATTTATATTTATATCTTTATATGTATATATTTTATTTATATTTATATTTTATTTGTATTTTTCCTCATCTTTCATGACATTAACACTTTTGATGAGCACTGGTCAGTTATTTTGTAAAATATTTGGATTGGTCTGATATTTTCTCATCATCAGATTGAGGTTGTACACTTTTTTGGCAATCACACCACAGAAGAGTTATGTCCTTCTCAGTGCATGATGTCAGAGAGTCCAAGATTTCAGCATGTCTTAATGCTAGTATATTAATCTTGATCATTTCGTGAGAGTGGTGTCTACTCAGTTTTCCACTATAAAGTTACTATATTTCTCTTTGCAATTGATAAACATCTTGGGAAAGATATTTTGCAATTATGCTAATATTCGTTTCTCCTAAAACTTTGGCCCATTGATACTGATTTCCATTGGTAGACAACATATTTCAAACGCGTAACTACTGCTCTGATACAATTATTGGATTATATGTAAGACTGTTTATTCCAAGTCAGGTCAGAGCAAAAAGGGCCGGTATAATAAATTTCAGCAGCCATGCCACTTGAGGCATATGACCTGGCAGTACCATGGTACTAGGGGTATCTATGGTGGAGAAAGATGCCAAATAGAGCCCCTGGCAAGACCAGTAGGAGAATCACAGCACAGAAATCTAACATTATGGAACTAGGCCATGCCATCTGCAGCAAAGAACTTATATATCATTTGAAAAATAGCTCATGACATGCTGCAGGGCCTGAGTAGAAGCCGAGTGCCTGACTGTGGGAAATCAAGTAACCCTTACCTTCTGGTTATTATGAGACCCATCAAGCTGTCAGGCAAGGTAGGCTGATCAGCAATTTATCATAAGATGGATATTGTACAGCAGGGGTTGGAACTCAGCAGGCCAGAAATTATAGTAGTGTATATAAACAAAGAGGTGGCCCAGAAATTCATGTCACCAATTATTGCATGATGCCACTCCCTCTGCTCATAACCATGGCTTCATGAACTATGACTAGTTGACAGAGGAGGAAAAGTCCCAAACTGAGTTCATGAGTGGGCCAACCTGAGTTATGGGTACAAGATAGAAATTGGTTATTCTTGAAACAAAGCTCAGTCAGGGATGGTCCTAGAATACAGGAAAAGCCTACCAATTGTGAGACTATCGGGAAGTATATCTGGCCATCCACTTTATGTGGAGTAGAAGTGTATTTTTCAAAGAGTATGCCTACAATCATGAGCAGTAATGACTTAGCTGATTGGTCAAGGGCCTCTAATGAGTGAGGCTAAACGTTTGGGGAGAAGGAGGTTTGAGGAAGAGACAAGTGTATAAATTTATGGGAATGGACACAAAGTGTAAGCATCATTGGTGATTGCCATTGTACAAGAGGCAATAAATCACTGCGTGGAACTTTAGAAGAGGCACTAAATTGCCAAGTGGAGAGAATAATCAACTAGTTTAGGTCAGTAAGCTTCTGTCCTCAGACATCTCAGTGCTAGCAAAATGGGTTCATGAATTTTATAACCATGATAGTAAAAAATAGAGGCTATGCATTGACTCAACAGCTTGGGTTCCTTGCAACCAAGGATGTTCTAATGATTGCTGCAGCTGGATGTCTGATCTGACAGGAACAAAGACTAAAGTTGGGTCTTAAATAGGGTAACATGCTTTAAGGAAACCAGGCAGCCATATGTTGGCAGGTGGATTACATCAGACTCCTTCTACTGTAGAAATCACAAAATGTTTATTTCTGTACCAAACCACCAAAATTCTGGGGCCCTAAAACAGCAAAAATTTATTTTTTTACCATCTAGAGGTCAAAAGTTGGGAATGGCTCTGACTGGGCTAAAGTCAGTAGGGTGACATAGGGCTATGTTCCTTCCAGAAGCTATAAGGAAGAATCCATTTTCTTGTTATTTAGCTTCTAGAGACTTGTTCTTGTTAGCTTCCAGAGACTGCTTGCATTTTTTTGCTTAATGACCCCCACATCTGCAAAATGAAGAATTACTGTGATATCTGTTTTCATCATCATATTTCCTTTTCTGATTCTCACTCTTCTGACTTCCTCTTTCATCTTGTAAGAATCCTTGTATTGCACAGTACCCATCTGCATAATCCAGGATAATTTTCCTCTTTTAAGACCACTGATTTAATCACAGCTACAAACTCCCTTTTGCTATGTAAGGTAATATTCACAGATGTATTAGCCAGAGTTCCTCAGAGAAATAAGCAAGTAGAATATAATAATGATAATGATAATAATAATAATAATTAATTTATATAATTAATTATATAATATTTACTATATTATTTACATAATATGTATTTAAAATATTTACATATATACATATTTAATGTTTTAAATTTATATTTAATATAAATATTTAAATGTATATTTAATGTTTTAAATATATTTAAAATCTAATTATATATAATATATAAAATATATTTAAAATATTAAATATATATTTTATATATTAAATATATATTATATAATATAATAATAATAATTATTATTTTAATTATTAAATAAGAAAATAGGAAATTAGCTCACAGGTTTCTGGAGGCTGAGTAGTCCCATGGTGTGCATCTGCAAGCCAAAGACCCAGGAAAGCCAGTGGTATAATTCAGTCTGAGTCCAAAGGCTAAGAACCAGAGTGGATAATGGTGTAATCTTAGTTTGAGGGCAGGAGAAGATGAGGTGTTTCAATTCAAGCAATGAGACAAGGGAAAAAGGAGTGCATTCCTCCTTTTTCTTTTGTTCTATTCATGCCTTTGACAGATTGAGTGATGCCCACCAACATTGGGGAGGGCAATCTAATTTACCAAATCTATCAATTCAAATCCTAATGTTATCCAGGAACATGCTTAATCTCCAAGTAAAGACAATAGTGAGGTCAGAATTCCACCTAACATGATACAACTGTGTGTGTAAAACTGAAATAAGACTAACCTGTTCCTCATAAAGAAGATGAAATATACTTAAATGATGTTTCTCCTTGATATTCTGGGACTTAAAAACTATGATATAAAATTAACAATACTTAAATACTATGATACTATGTTGGTGGCCCACCGCGATCCTGCCCTGACAGCCAGTACACCTTTTCTCTGCTAATGTGTTGACTGATGACAACTCACAGCTGTCCACTCTACTAAAGATTTATTTGCCTTTAGACAAATGGGAGTTATTTTACTCAGGAGGCACTGCTGCCCCACCCCCTACATATCCAGAGGCAGACGTTGGCCCATGACTGACTGGCATGGGATACAAAAGTCCTCCCTCAAAGTGGGAAACATTCTACAGTGTCCTCTTCTTCCAAAACATGCCCATGTGATCAGACTGAATGAAACTAGTCTCTATCTAAAACTATATACTTGTTTTCTTTTCCTCTGTTTTATCCTGCTTCCATCACCTTCTCTCTTCTTCTTTTTTTTTTTTAATGTTTATTTATTTTTGAGAGAGAGAGAGAGAGAGACAGACAGAGTGCGAGTGGGGGAGAGGCAGAGAGAGAGAGAGAGAGACAGAATTCGAAGCAGGCTCCAGGCTCCAAGCTGTCAGCACAGAGCCAGATGCAGGGCTCAAACTCACAAACTGTGAGATCATGACCTGAGCCCAAGTTGGAAGCTTAACCAACTGAGCCACCCAGGTGCCCCAATCACCTTCTTTCTTCTAAAAGAGATCCTCAATAAGTTTTATTTGATTAAAAATCTGTGTATTAGCTTCTGCTTCTAAAGAACTTGAACTAAGACATTCACCATAAGATAATCTTTTTAATAAGATGTATATGTTTATATTAACATACATATATATTAACGAGTTGTGTTTATATATCTTGGATTCCCCACCTACCAACACTTACAGGCAAGATATGTTCTTCCTTATCTCTGTAGTCTCTTCATAGCCCCTTGCACAGTAGTAGGGACTTAACAGGTTTTCAGTAAATGCTTCTGGATGTAAAGGCAAGAGCAGGTTAACTATGTCATGATTCTTTCTCAGCAAAGCACCCTCTTTATAACAGTTCTGAGCTACATTCTCCATAAATGAATTTTTAATGTATTTTACAGTGGAAAGTTGGCTAATAAAAGGCAAGCTCAAAGATATAACACCAAACTCTCATGGTCTCAGTTCCTTACTAAACAGCATCATTTTTATTGTTGTTTCGAAAATGAGATCATCTTTCTTTTCTGCTTTCACATTAACTAGATTTGTTCAAAGATTTGACGTTAATGTCATCAGTCTGGGCTCTTGCATGAGTTCCGCTAACTGTGTTTTAAAATACAGCCATTAGCATGCCATGGAGGAAGATTTGATCTCATCACGCTATAAATCACTTGTTTTTCTGAGAAGATTGGAAATATGACAGACAGCTGTGCTTTATCAATGTTTTCATTTATACATATATCATTCCCACTTCAAAGTTTGCAGAAGAGAAGTGAGATAATGTGATTAGGTAGCCAAGCATATTCAATGTTCTGAAAAGTAGGTCATTGTTGAGATTAACTGATGGATTAAAAGGATTTAGAAAGGTGGCAAATTTTTGATTTGCATATTTCTCTAAGGAGTCTTGACTCTTGTCAAGTCCCCCTCCCGTTACAGAACAGCAAGCCAAAGCACTACATCTAGCAATTTAGTAGTTGCAAATTACTGTTCCCTGTTTTTTTTTTTTTTGACCTTGAGCAAATTATCAGTATTTCCACACTAGATTTATTTTCCATAATCCATCAACTGCATTGCTTTGGGGGCACCGAAAATGAGACAGGAGAGTGCTAATGTGACAGATGAGGACTGAAATAATTAAATAGTGCTCAGCATAAGGCTACTATACATCTCTTTGACCAAGCATCCTTTGAAAATGCCTTAAATGCCAATTAAATAAAGACTGCTTGGTGGTGAGCATTGTTCAGTGCCACTCTTCCTTTTGGCGATTTTGGTCTCATCAAAGGTATTTTCAAAAAGATAAATTAATAGCCTTCTACTAAAACATAATTTATTCTGTTTGGTTCTTTAGTTCACTAGCTTGCACTGTATCATATGAACAGTATATATTAATGCATATAAAGATTTGAGAAATGATTCTAAGAACTTGAAATAGGCAAAAAGTTGAAATAAATGTTCTTCCACTCATTCATTCACTCATTCATGCATTCATTCATTCATTCAACAAATCAGCTGATGTTTAGTGAGGAGAGAGGCACATAAATAAGTGGTTAACAAATAAATAAATACTTGTAAGAATAGATCTGTGTTCATGATGCTCATATGGAACACAAAGAAAGGACATCTAACCCAAGAAGTTGATATTAGGCAAGTCTTCCTGGCAGAGACAGTGTCAGCAGCTATGTCTTGAATGAATTGGAGTCAGCCAGCAAAGGGTAAAATGAAGAATATCCTGGGTAGGGTGAGGTATGCTGAGATGGATCAAGGAGATGGATTTCTTTATTAAAAAAAATTTTTTTAGGGGCGCCTGGGTGGCTTAGTCGGTTAAGCGTCCTACTTCGGCTCAGGTCAAGATCTCGCGGTTTGTGAGTTTGAGCCCCGCGTGGAGCTCTGTGCTGACAGCTCAGAGCCTGGAGCCTGCTGCGGATTCTGTGTCTGCCTCTCTCTCTGCCCCTTCCCCACTTGTGCTCTGTCTCTGTCTATCAAAAGTAAATAAAGTGTAAAAAAAATTTTTTTTATGTTTATTTTTACTTTTGAGAGAGAGAAACAGACAGGGAGAGAGACAGAGCGGGGGCAGGGGCGGGGCAGAGACAGAGACGGAGACACAGAATCCGGAGCAGGCTCCAGGCTCTGAGCTGTCAGCACATAGCCCAATGTGGGGCTCGAACCCACGAACTGTGAGATCATGTGAGATCATGACCGGAGCCAAAGTCAGATGCTCAACCAACTGAGCCACCCAAGCGTCCCTGGAGATGGATTTCAAGAAGAAAGAAAAACGCGTCTGAAATCAGTGGGGCAGGGCTAGATGAGGACTTAGAAGGAAATTCAAGATTAAATAATATTTTTTTAAATGACACAGATACACATGCATGCTGGAATTCAAAACAAAAACAAAAACTTCTTTCCAGATTTTCTGACAGTAAAATTCTGAATATGTTCATCCAAGTTAATCTTTTATCATTTGAGGGATGTGGAGCAGGATGGGCATGGTTTTGGGTTTTTTTTTCTTTATATGCCAAGGATTTTTACCTTTACTGGTAACAATGAAAAGTCATGAAAAATTGAGAATCATGAGCAGAAAAGAAATACAAGACACTGACAGTATTAAGTCCTGGCGTGCTGCTTAGTTAGTGCTTATCGAGCTCCAAGTCATAGTTATGAGAGATGTGGTTAAATGAGACCAGAATAAATTGTCCAAGGCATCATGTTTATGTTCCTATATCTGAACACAGGCAGAGGCTTTTATTTTTATTATTTTGAACATTACACTTTTTCTTTCTTTAATGAAGTAGATTTTTCATGAATACAAAGGATGTCAAAAGGCAGTGTCCTGTTGATGGTCAATAAAAATGAAGAAGTTGGGAAATATTTATTCAGTGCCTACAATATTCCTGGCATAATGCTTTCTTCTGGGTGATTAATGCCAGTGATTATCTTATGAAACACATGTTATGATAGGCTTAATGCAAATATTCTGTAAGATATAAGTAAAGGCTAAACACATATGGTTTGATTATTTCACTAAATAACTGATCTTATATTAAAGGGCAATTTCATTATGTTTTTTTTTTTTTAAATCCCATCCAACTAACTGTGGTAATATTCAGAAGCACTGTTTATACTTAGAATAAAAATTTTTGAAACACCTGTAGCAACGTGAAGATAGAGAAACTATACATATTGCTTATTTGAATCATCTAACTGATTTTTGAGGAATATAAATCCATAAAACAACCATTCTATTTGGAAAAAAAAATCACATAATTGACCAGTCAAATTAGTTTTTCACATAAACAATGACTGAGGGAGGTTAGTAAAACATCTCAGCTACGTCACTGATGTGAAAATATTGGTTCCTCATCATAAAGCCAGATGAAATCAATTACATGGCACTATTAAATCTATAAACTGTACCATTTACAGTTAGAAACTATATGTAGAAACCATAGATTATTTTATGAGTCGCAAAAGGCACATTCTAGTTGTAAAAAGTCAAATAGTATGTGAAAATTTTAATCTTCCTTTTTCTCCTTTCTAAATGCACATCAGGGATAACTCTTGTTTCCTGCTTAGTGTGGTTCTTGCTGTTTTTATTCTCTATTTGCAAATCAATGCGGCTGCCATATTTAAGCAAATGAGATCATGCTGTCCATTCTTTTTGGTATCTTGCTTTTATTCGTTCAACATACACTGAAAAAACTCTTCATGTCAGTACCAATCAATAGGTGTACCTTTTCCAATGATTGCAAAGTACTTAAATTTTATGACCACAAGGCATTTGCCTATGTAGGTACAGCATACCTTTAAAATACTTGTTCTTTTGATAAAATCTTACAACTTTTTCCTCGTTACAAACTGTGCTACAATAATCTTCCTTATATGCATTATATCTAACTGCCTAAGTGCAAATTTTTCTCTAGGATTCAACTGCTGGAGTAAAACCCACACAACTCTTTAATGTTTTAAATGTTAAGCTGAAAAATATTTCTACCAACAATGTATGATATATGTCATATACATTTCTCTGCATCATTGCCAAAACAGAGTCTTATTCATCTTCAAAATTGTATCTAATTTTACTGACTTAATATATTTCTTTGAAATAATTGTCCATATGCTATGTTCTTAACTTTTTAGTTGACACTTCTGTGTTATTCACTGAATAAAGGCAGGACACCTGGCGGTTGAAAATATTTTGCTAAAACTTCTGCCTCTAATGTTAGATATAGTTACAGACGAAAAGGTTCCACTATTATATAGAGATCTGGGACTTTTCCCAAATTATAACAAATAGAGTATGCTGGAAAATAGCTATTTATCCACATAGCACATATTTCAGTTTATGCTAAACAATTCAACCTGAGAGGGAATCTTTTATTTATTAAAACAAAAAACAAAAAACTCCTTATCCTTTGCATTACATAGCAAGTGATCATTGTACTGTAAACTTATACATAGCTGCTTGAGTAATCAAATCTTACAAAAAGGTTTGCAGATTCAGACAGAAATAAGAGTAGAAATGTGAATTTGCCTCCTTCAGATGGTCTCCTAACTCATGAAGCCCAGTTCTTGGCCTTGGTAGTTGTAGATGGTTCAGGGCTATCCAGACAGCATAGTCAAAGTATAGTAACTTACCGTAGGAATGGTGAATGTGTTCCATTCATTCCCACATTTATCTGATAGCATTTCACAAACTTATTATTGACTCCTTTTAATGTATTGAAAGTTATTTTAAACAATTTGTT
The DNA here is from genome assembly GCF_018350195.1 of Panthera tigris. Lineage (NCBI taxonomy): Eukaryota > Metazoa > Chordata > Mammalia > Carnivora > Felidae > Panthera > Panthera tigris. Next base: position 112,267,562 of record NC_056666.1, on the reverse strand, counting down.
CTAGGATCAAACTTTCCAAAATTCCAAGCCTCAAGTTTTGTTCCAACTCCCTTCCTGGGTTTACTGCCTTTCTACCATGACCTTACTTTAGTAAACATTTTACCTGGTAAGAGGCATCCTCGCTATCTGTGTCCTCTGGAATCTCTCCTTGTCCCCAGAGAGACTCCCAGTGCCATCTGGTTCTTTTATAGCACACATCAGACAGATTGTTCCCAGATCTTCCTCCACATCCACCGTTCTCTTTGCATAATATCCAAATGCCATAGACACTGATGGTTGTGTACCTTGCTTGTGGAGTGCTCTAAACCTGTTTTAAGGAGCAATTCTCCTATGTTGATTACTCTAGAAAGGGAGAGATTTTTTTTTGTTTTTTGTTTTGTTGTGGGTTTTTTGGATCAGATCTGAAATATACTGTATTTAGTAGCTATAAAACCAACCCAAAATATTATAGACAAAATAAAAATGTGCTACAAATGGACAATGAGTGGTGATTGAGAAGCTTAAAATGCTTTCACTAAAACAGAGTGATCACTCTCATACCGAGATAGACCAGTTGATTTTTATTTTTTCTTTGGCTTTAGATCTTTACATCTTCTATCTAATGGGTTAGCTGTAAGGATTTAAAGAGCCCTGAATTCAAATAATTTTCACTCTGCCACTTACTACTTTGAGCAAAGTGCTAAATGCTTCTGATCTTAGTTTTTCGCCTGTTACATCAGAATGATACTTTTGTGGTTTGCAAGAGGAAAACTTTGAGCAGTCTCTTAGATATAGTAATCGTCAGTCGGTGGCAGTTATTATCATAGTATCTGAGCAGTAAGTATCAGCAACCCCGGGTAGTGAGCAGCTTCCTATGAGTTCAAAGAGGAAATAACTCTGTTTTTGATGACAAGGAGAAAATGTTTTTAAGTTCAGGACACTATAAACATTTTTTGCTACTTGGTAAGTGCCTAACAATCTGTAAGACAAATCCTTGCATTAGCAATTCTTTACATACACAGTCTGAGAAATGTAAGAGGATGTCTAATGAAGAGTAGTTTAGTTTCATTTTGGTAGTGGCATTTGCCTATTGTGATGTCTGTGTTGTTTTAGTCGAATGAGGAATTTCAATTTGATGTCATGACGTAGGAGTTCAAGTGAATTTGGACATTAAGAGGGAGCATTCAAAATATTCACATAGAGAGTCTGATTTGTGAAGGACTGAAATACGTTCTCGTTGAATTGTCAAAATGAAACAATGAAAAATGTAGTTGGCAGGATAATTTTTATTAAAGAAAATTAGAAATTTACATACAGGCATTTTTTTTTGATTTGTAAATTACTTTCTTATCCTTTCAAATGAATCTCACAGTGTTAGAGCAATGTGTCCTTGTATCTTTATTAATGTGATTGCACTCACCACACATGGCTTTCGTTTTCAAATGTATTATTCTGAACTACGAGCTACTTTTGACCATTTACTCTTTTCCAGCATATTTAGCACTGAGTCAAGTTGGTGTCATTCCACACACAAGCTCCAACACCATTTCAGGGCCTTGGACCCTTCTTCAAGCAGCTAATTGCCTGGAGTGCAGAGGTGGTGGCACTGGTGGCAGCAAATGACAAGTTGATGAAAATTCTATTGCATTCATTAGCTACTTACCTGTCAAAGTCTTTATTTCTATATGCGACTGTTGAAGCGAGGGTGGCTTAAATAGATTAAAACGCTTTATAAGAAAAAAATATTTTAAGTTGTTTCCTGAGAATCATCGTGGCAGCACATCTATAAGTACTTTTATGACTTTGATCTCTACTCGTGTTACATTAAAAATGAAAACGAAAACTTTATTATTGAATAGCCAAATAAATTTCCATATTATCCAATAATCCTTTAATTACTTTAAATAATCACTTTGGCATTGCTTAAGGAAAACTAGCTAAATGGGGAACTTTCCAGTGGGCTTTGTCAAATTTATGCGTTGCCCCCTGTGCTAGGTAGAAATCTAAGGAAGCGTTTCGATGACCCTTTATCTCTTTGGATAGAAGCTGTATTATTTGCAGAAATCATTCCCATAATTATGTTACATTATATGGCAAATGGGATTTTGCAGATGTAATTAAGCCCTGAAATTAGCTGATCTTTAAATAGGGAGATTACCCAGGTGTACCTTATCTGGTCACATTGGCCTTTTAAATCTGGGTCTCGAGGGCAGAATTGGAGGAAGTAAGAGATTCAGATCCTAAGAAGGGTTCAGCAGGCAGCTTCTGACTTAAAAATAGAAGGGACCACACAGCAAAGAATAAATGTGTGAGGCTTCTATCAGCCACAAGCGGCCCTGGAATGACAGCCAGTAAGGACACATGGACCTGAGTCTTACAAATGGAACAAAAACAAGAATGAACTTGGAGGCAGCTTTCCCCAGAACCCCTAGATAAAAATCAGCCTGCAATATCATGACTTTAGCTCTGTGATACCCTGGAAAGAGAACTAGCAATGTCATGTCATACTTCTGAATTACAAAACTCTGGGCTAATAAACAGGTGTTGTTTTAATCTGCTAAATTTTCAGTACTTTGTTACACAGAGATAGAAAACTAATACACTCCATTTCCCCCAAAAAACTTATGCTAATTTGCATTGAATATTCCAAATTGACTACTTGTTTTGAATGTTCAGAATACTTTTTATTTTTTTCAAGTCTCACCAATTTTGAGAAGTACCATGTAATTTACCGTCAGCTTTAAATATTTTAGCCTATAGCTAATGTGGAAAACTTTTCTGAATGTTCACACACTCTTCTGTTTTATATATTCAAGCCAGGTTTGAAATGTTCATTGATGAGGGTGAAGGTAGAAAGAAATATGAGCCATTAAAATTTCTCTCTGTTAAAAAGAATCAAGATTGGAAAAGTAATAAAACTACATGGCTTGCTGGGACACATCATATTAATGCTAAATTTAATTCAGAAGATGAGAAGTAAAGCAAACAGGAATGCAATTAAAAGCAATTTAGGCAAGGAGAAATCACAGGGAAGATTGTCCAGATTGGAAAAGGAATTTCATGGAGGGGTGATGCTTTTGAAGATACTATCTATCATCTCCTAAACAGGGGAGTTTCCAGAGAGAGGCTTCAGGGGGAAGTACTGCTGAATTTACAGTAGAAGTTCTCATATCTATTTGATGTAAGCAAAGAATGGCAGTCTAGGGAACTGGCATGCTTTTTTTTGGTTTCAGATGAAGTTAAATTAAAGCTTAATTCTTCTTTGCCACTAAATAGCTAGGGCAAGCCCAGGCAACCTGTCAAGCAAAAGCGTGAGAGATTGATCTAACTCTGGTTTGTTGGTTAGTCTTTTCCTAGTTCAACAGTGGATACTGCTATTTTGTAGGAAAAGGGGCCATGAAAGCATTATTCTTTACAGTTCACTTTCTATTTAATTTCTTAAAAGAGCCATGAAGAAAACTTTTTACATTTCACCTTCTTTCATCTAAGAAGTTACAAGTTAAAATATACTGTAATTGACTCAGGGCGAGGTTTATTTTTTGCAGATCTTAGCTTTGCAAAAAATTGCAGCATCTTACAGGGCAGGAAAAAGACCTAAAAGGATCATCTTAATACATAGCAGAAAGAAGTATACAATGGACACTATTCATCATCTTGAAGTGTGTATCAGAAGAGTTGTTTAAGGAGACTTTCAACTGAAAGTCTCTTGCTTGAAAATAATCCATTCCAATGTTTAGAGCTATTTCTCTGAATGCCAATAATGCATTTTTTAAAAAACTTATAATGTTATATATTATTGAGAAAATTATTACTTAATCTACTTCTCACAGAGAGCAAAGCCATTGGGATTGAAACTAATGAATATAATGACTGAGTAATCTTTAGTAATAAGAAAAGCCACATTATACATATCCTAGGTGTCAACTAGGATTTAACACAGAGAGAATTCAGCATATAAGTTTTACAAAGTGCTAACACATTGCACTGTCTCTCCCCAAGAGAGTTGTAGCTGCACAAGGAGTCAATTCTCCTCTTGTTTTACTACCTTCCATTATTCCCAGATCTACAACTCAAAATATTAATTCATTATTTCATTCACTAAATATTCATTAAATGCCACATTCATGCAGCAATGAATAGGACAGACAAAAGCCCTTTTTTTATGTGGGTTTTATTTTAATTGGAGGGACATATCAGCATGACCTAAAAGACAAATTATAAACTTAAACACAGGATGAAGGCATATATTCAGAAGATGTTCAGAGCTTGCTAAATTTTATTGGTAAAAATTTCATTAAGGACTGTGGGAATATCCAGGATTCTCAACTAAGGGTCTATTGATAGCTGATAAATTCATTACAGAATCTGAATTCAATGCTGTGGTTCTAACTGATAGAAACTGTGATTCAATGGTGGTCCACCATGAATGAAATTAAAGTTACAGACTCCTTTAGTATATCAGCTAAAACACAAAGATGTTGAAAAATAGAAATGCTAGAATAGATCTATCATTCTTGAACAATTATGTGCTCACCACTTATGTTCCATTCAAGGGTCCAGATTGCTTCCTTCACCATGACATTGAGATCTACATTGATAAAGGAAGCATCACCATGCAAGTGGGAGACAATGAACTCTACAATTAAAATAGGGTCCCTATTTCTATTGCAGATAGGAAGAATCTGAGAGGATTAAGACCATGACATGGTGTTTAACTAGCAAAGGCAAGTTGGGCATGTTTTCTGTAATAATCATCAGAGCCTATGTAGTGGTCTGAATAGGGTCCTCAGATATATTTACTGATGACTAAGGATTATGACAGTCCCTGGAGCTAAATGTGTGAATAGCCTCCTAAGGTCCTACTTGACATGTAAAATGGACAGAGAAGCTTGACTTAAGCCACCATTTTAGAGAATCATGGCTCTTCCTCGAATCTAAGACCTGAGTCTCAGATTAAGGTTTGAGTGGGCATTCCTCAGGAAGAACTTTAAAATAACATCACAAGTATGCCTGTGGAAGTTGCCTTGCCCAAAGGAATGTACAAATACTTATTTATGAAACTGCACACTAGAAAAGAGGATCCACATAGACCTCAGGGAATTGTTGAACATTGGCTCCAGACTAAAACAATAACTAGAAATCCATTATAACCACTGGGATCCACTGGTCAGAGAAGATTCCTGAGAGCGTTAGTTGATGATTAAAAACAAACAAAACAAAACAGAACAAACAAACAAACAAAAAACCTATTGTTTCAAGTTTAGATAAATTGACATCAGGATAGAACTCTATTTTTGGGCCTGAGATGGACAACATCGACTTGCCCAACTATCTCTTTTAGAGACAGGAAGTGAAGCTCAGAGACATTAAATAACTAATAACTACTTTTAAGTGAAAATCCAGCATAAGAACCCAGATATTCTAAATTCTTAGAAGGTCATCATACCAACCCAGGAGCCTGGGTCCTCTGGGGAGGGGAATGGGAGTGGTAGGGACTGGAGTGTGTCTGGCTTTCAGGAAAGAATTGGGAAAGAAAGGATCCTGTTCCCCCTCATTCTTCATTTTGATTTTAAAATTGTATTTTATTCAAATTGGAAAATGAACACAAATTATTTTCTTTGTGGTAGCAGGAGTTAGAAGTGTCTAAGAGGAGAAATTTGTGAAAAAATAATGGCCAAAATTTTCCCACACTTGATGAAAACTATAAAATTTGAGTTACTAGACGCACAAGGAAATGAGGAAAACATCAAGACGTATATTAATCAATATTATCAATACTGTGTATAACATATAATAATCAATGATCAATTCTACTTATAACAGTAATAAAGAGAAAATCTTGAAGCTGGAGGAAAAAAAAGATATGTGGGGGAACAAAGGTAAGGAAGACAGCAAAGTTTTCTTGGAAATATGCAAGCCAGAAGACAATGGAGCAATTGAATATACTTTAATGTACTGAAAAATAGAAACAATCAAACTAGAATTCTTAATCCAGAAAAAAATAATTTTCAAACATAAAGTGAAATAAAGACTCAGCATGCTAAAACTGAAATAATTCAGTACTGGATCTTAACTACAAGAAAATATTAAAAGGAAGGCCTTCAAAGGAAATTATTACCTTGAAGAGATATCTTCATCCCCATATTCATTGTAACATTATTCACAATAGCCAAGATATGAGATAAACCTAAGGATCCACTTATGGATAAAATGGATAAAATTAAGCCATTAAGAGAAAAAAAAAAAAAAAGGAAATCCTACCCTTTGTGATAACATGGATGAACCTTGAGGACATTATGCTAAGTGAAATAAGTCAGACAAAGAAAGAAAAATTCTTAATGATCTTGATTATAAGTGGTATCTAAATAAAGCCAGACTCACAGAAACAAAGACTAGATTGGTGTTTGCCAAGGGCTAGGGCTTGGGAGAAATGGGAGGGATTAACCAGAGTCCAAACTTCTAGTACCACATGTGTAAGTTCTGGGGATCTGATGCACATCATGACAATTCCAATGTATCCAGCATCCTCTGTCTTCTTAGCAACTGATTTCTGCTTTTTTCTCAGTGTCTCACTCTCCAGATTTCCAATTTAGGAGTTGGCAATTGCCTTGAGGGAAAATTGCCAGGAGAATATTAAGCTCATCTCAGTGCATTTTACTTCTCTCTAAGATCTTAGCTTTCACATTGCTGCAACTTTAATTTTTCACTGATGCTTTCAATCTGGGTTTTTTTTTTTAAATGCATTTTATACATAGTCATTCTTTGTGGGAATGTTAGTTTAAACCAGGCACTCCACCATGTCCATTGATACGTGTAATATATAAATATATATATATTTTAAGCAATTTCCATATTTTCCTACCTATTTTTCCAAATATAGTGCGTAGGCCAAGTTAGTGTTAGTGCTTATATTAACTATTCCATTTAGTCTGAAGCAAGTCTGCCCAACATAAATATCATGTGAACCACATATGTTATTTTTAAAATTTTAAGCACTCACATTAAAAGTTAAAAAAGTAAAACTCAATAAATGATAAATAATGTAGTTCACTTAGTTAAAATCAAATACACCCAAAATACTACCATTTGAACACACGTGTCTTTAAAACCCACTGTGTATTTTATGTTGATAGCTCATCTTGATTCCTACTAGCCTTATTTCAAATGCGACAAAGTAGCCTCATGTGATTAGTGGCTACTATATTGGAAAACGCAGGTCTAGAGGTTGCAGAACCTTTGGGGGAGATGTAGCAGAACTAGAGAACACCTGCTCAGACTCTGTTTAGCTATACAAAGAACATTTTCATCACATTAGGTAAAAAACTTTGTGGGTGCATTTTTTTGACTGCTCAGCACCAAATGTTCTTTCATATTTTAGAGAAATAAACCAAATTATGTGATTCAGTGGAAGGTATGACTCAACTTCCTTCAATTGAATCCCCAAGAATGAAACCCCCACTTTCTGCATCCCCAAAGCCAAGATTTACACATGTAACTCAGGCTTAGCCAATCATAGATGCCTTCTAAGGACACAGTACTTTAAATACAAAAATGCAGGGGTGCTTGGGTGGCTCAGTTGGTTAAGCATCTGACTCATGATTTCAGCTCAGGTCATGATCTCCTGGTCATGAGATCAAGCTCCACGTCAGGCTCCACACTGAATATGAAGCCTGCTCAGGATTCTCTCTCCGCCTCCCTCTGCCTCTCTGTCTCTCTGTCTCTCTCTCTCCCTCTCTCAAAATAAATAAACATCTAATGCATACGTACTTTTGTTACATACATACATACACACATACAGAAATGCAGGGGAGCCTTAAAAATATCCCCAGATGGGACCTTGAGTGAAGCAGAAAGTAGTCCTAGCAGTGACTGTGTGCTTGCATTGTCCTTCTCACGGGACATTTCTGGCTTGCGAAGGTCTCTGTGTTGCTGTTTCCTGGGGGTTTTTTTGTTCCTGCCAGTGTTCAAGCCACTACATGAATCTAGGAGTTTTGTGGACCCATGATTTTACTTTTCAGTACAACATAGTGGCTAAGTGCACAAATTTAAGAATCAAATGGCCTGGGGGCACCTGGGTGGCTTAGTCGGTTAAGTGGCTAACTTTGTCTCAGGTCATCATCTTGCAGTTCATGAGTTCAGGCCCCACGTCCCGCGTCAGACTCTGTGCTGACAGCTCAGAGGCTGGAGGCTGCTTCAGATTCTGTGTCTCCCTCTCTGCACTCTGTCTCTCTCTCTCTCTCTCTCTCAAAAATAAATAAACATAAAAAAAAAAGGAACAAATGGCCTGTTTGAATTCTGACTTTCCTACTTACTAGCTGTCAGGATTTAGACACATTATTTTACTATTTTTTTTTCTCAAAAAAAAGTTTTTTTTTTTATCATGTAATGGATGACGATTATACCTACCTCATTGGCATTATGGAGACTTAATGAGATAATCCACACACAATGAATATACTTATTATATATATTTATTCTATACTGAATATTTAGCTCTTGATGACTCAGTTTCTATTATTATTTTGAAAACAATTTATGGAAGGCCTACTGTGCACTACATAGATACACATACAACAAAACTTCTCATCTTTCCTATCTAAAATTGTCTTGAAAAAGGAATAATGACTTCATATTATTTGTCTCGAGTTTGGGGGAAGGGGTTGCACGCACCCAGCAAGGCCACTGCAAGTCTGGAATATTTTTATAGTGTTGGCCTTCATCTTGAATTTTACTCCACCTATGCACGTCTCAAACGTGTTTCCAATTATTTACCATTGAGTAATGCATGCCATGTTTATTTGGTGGTTTTAAGTAGTGCCAGGAACATAGCCCACTACCCCAGTTTAAGTAGTGTAGACAGAATGGCATCACTTACTGATGGTAACCCTGCAAATGTGAGCTTTGCAATTTCCATTTTGAAGATGAGGAAATTGGTTGAGAGAAGTTAAGTAATTTGCTTTCAATTACCCAGCTGGTCTGCACACAATTACACATTTTATTTTGGTCATGAGCTCCTTCTTCCTAGACAAGGACTCCTATACAATAGTTGTAGGTGCTTAATCACTTTACCAACAGTCTTAAAAGAGTTCTGGCATTATGTGGAGCACCCTTGATATTTTTAGAAAGGGAAGCCAAGCCTCAAGGAATGCATGTCTCATGAATTTATTTCACTTCACTGACATCACCACTTTCCTAATCCCTCTCTCATTCTCCAATTTTTGTCCTTTCCTTTCTCAAGTCTATGATCATAAATATGTCTACAGTTGTAAATAGCCCATTATTTAAAAAGCTTTCATCTAAAAGAATTCTGGAAATTTACCTAGGTGAATTTTCAAGGAGAGGATTGTGATTAATCATTTGTAAGAATGACTTCTACGTTCTCATACCTGCTGCACCAGCAAAGTAAAATAAGATAGGTTTTGATGTAAGACACTTAACTTTTCCAAATGCCACATTTAGGCTTTTCCAGGGGGCTGACTGATAGACCTTATCCAATGATATTGATACTGCATTAGGGTGGAACTTAACTCTTCAAGGATTTCACATAAAAGGCTATATGTCTAAATTTATACATCTGCTAAGCCTATAATATTTTTCTTTCTTTCTTTCTTTCTTTCTTTCTTTCTTTCTTTCTTTCTTTCTTTCTTTCTTTCTTCCTTCCTTCCTTCCTTCCTTCCTTCCTTCCTTCCTTCCTTCCTTTCCTTCTTTCTTTCTTCCTTCCTTTCTTTCTTTTTTTCTTTTTTTTTTTAATTTGGTCAAGTGTAAAAACCTAGCAGAAGCATTGAAACAGCTCTGGAACTTTGCTGGCCAAGGTTCTTTCCTCAAACACTTTGACTTCTAACCATAAACATGTGTGATTTTTTTTCTCCTATCTTTAAATCATTCTAGAGGCTTCTCATTTTACCTCTACTGAGATGGCAGTCTTGGCCATTTATTTTTGGAAATAAATCATTTTAAACACAATAAATGAATTTATCTTCCTCATTAATGAAAAGCATCTCTGCTGTAGAAATTTACTAGTCAGCCAATTTTCTTCACTTGCAGTTTGCCTGTGCATAATGATCTCATCATGAAAAATAAACTGCCAGTCTGGTTATAGCAAGGCTTCGGTTATTAAAGAAAAAAGAAATGAAAAGGAAACATAACTCGTATCTTTTACGTAGCACTGATAACCTTCCATCTGCATTTTCTGTAATGTTATTACAAATTGAGTTCAATATTGAATTATTAACAATGATGAACAAAAAGTTTTGCCAGTCGAGAAACAACTTGCTTCAGCTGTTCATTCACCCATTATTTAAATTATACTCATCATACTTAAGAGTTAAAAAATAAGCAATCAAAGCTTTTCTGGACCAGTTTGAAAATCTCTATGTATATTCTGGTCCTAAGAAATACACAGGTTAAGTAAGTGATAAGGTAAAATCTCAACTGGTACCAGCTGGAAATCTGATGCAGTGGTAAGGTCTACAGACTTTGAATCCCACAACTCCTTCAAAAAGAGAAAAACAGTTCATTTGAATATCCAGATACTTGGGCTCTCTAATGCCAGTTTTGAAATGGATGCTCATCAGAAGAAAACATCTGGATAACTGAGTAAATACTTTCCACTTACAGTGGCCAAATCTCTCAGTGAAAGCCAGACTATGATAATCAATCACCTGCCAGACATCCAAACTTGGATATCTTTAGATTCAAAAGTAAATTAACCATCATATCCTGGACACCTGTTTCTCCTCTATTGTTTTTATATTCTCTGTCTCATGAAGGAAGGTCACTACTTGTATAGCTGCAAATGCCTAAAAATTTTCTATTTCAGTTACACCTCGTGTCTTATTAAGCAACAGGTTCTATAATGTCTACATTATAATCATTCACTAACCCATCTACCATTTGTGTGCTCACTCTGTCCTAGGATGGGTCTCTCACCTAGATCCCAAGGCAGTTCTTGGCAGAATTCTCAGCCTCCAATTTTTTTTTTTTCCCATTTCTCCTTGAAAACCGTTCTCCACCCCTCCAGAATGATTATTTAAAGATAGAAATCCCTCTTCGAAACCCATTAGGAAGTCCTCATGGCCCTCCGGGTGGTGGTTTCATAATAAGGTGCATAGGCTGTTTGCGATTTAGCATCCTGGTATCTGTGCAATTGCTTCTTTGGCCACACAGACTTTCCTTCTTCCCCCACTTGTCCGATGTGCTATACTTTCCTTTCTTCTGGTGTTTTCTTACGCGTTTCCTTTTCATTGCATCCAATACTGCATCTCTTCTTTGCTTGCCTTTTACTTCTCCTTTAGTCCTCATGTGGGTGTTACTTTCCCTGATACCCGTGTTAAGGACATATGCCTTTTCTTTGAACTTCAATACCAGCACATAGTTCCTCTATGGCAGTACTTACAACACTGTATAATAATTTCCAGGTCATTAGTGTGTATTTCTAACTGAACTGAAAATTCCCAGAGGACAAAAACCGTATCTTTCTCGGTCACTGTTGAATCTCCACATCTAACATAGAGATAGGAACATAGGAAGCATTTAATAAATATTCATGAAACGAATAATCCAAGAATGAATAAATATTACTATTTTGGATTCATTTCTAAGGAAGAAGATCTAAAAATGTGAAGACATAAGGAAAGCAAACTGGAATTTTTTTTTAAATAAAAATTGGAAATGGAAGGGAGGCAATTAAGAAATATTTTTCTTAAAATGGTTTTTTGCCTGGTGTTTCACATCAGCCTGTGTAAGGCCGGGGCAAACAATCATTGGATGTACCAACATGTTTAGTCCGGACCACTGTAAGCCCAGCTGATAATCTCATGGCCTTTCCACTGTTAACAGAAAATACATCTCTCTTGCTAGATGTCCAAGGGGAGGGGGAATACCCTATTGGCAGGTCTACTCCCTGGATTTCTTTTGTAAGATCAGCAGTAGATTTGCAACCACACATTCCTGCTTTCATGTAAGGCCATAACTGAGCTCTTCTTTTGAACCTGGCTTGATGTCTAATCTCACTTGACCCTCAGTCATGAGGGTAAATCATTTGTCTTAGGAGTATGAATAGCTGATATGTATTACACATTCTTCGATGCTGGGAGTAACCTCATTTATTCTTTACAACACCATTAAAACACATGATATAGATGAGGCAGCTGAGGCTCAGAGAATTTAAGTCACTTGTTCGATATCCAGCAACTGTTTGAATTCACACTAGTGTGTCCAATGAGGATGTTGTATTCAACCACTGGATACACTAAAAAAGCTTCCGTTATAATGAAAAACATGCATTACCTGCAAGAGTGCATCGTTATCAAGAGCCGCAAGGGGTAATGGTGTCAGAAATTGGGCTACAAATTAGAATATAGGTAATATCTTAATGAAAACTGAATTGTTTAACTTATCTAGAGGAAAGGGAAAGAGAGAGTCATGCTGTCCATGCTTAGATTTATATATCGAGTAGATTTTGGTATAACGTGTAGTAGTTTAAGTAAATTAATTAGAGATGACTCTTGAATGTGAGCTGCACAACAAATCACCCCAGAACTTTTAGTCACTTAAAAACACGATGACTTATTATTTCTCACAATTCTGTGGGTTGGCAGGGTGGTTTTTCCACACATCGCCTGGGTTATGTGTTTGATATTGCCTTAAATCTTTCAGGGTCTTAACAAGGTTTCTTAGAGATAAACCCTTGACTTGACTTTGGTGCCAGGGTCTCATTTCACCTTGAGAATTTTTTACTGGCAGCAATACTTGGAATGAAAGATAATTTTACTTTCCAGCTTAATAAGCCCTGGCATTTCCATATTTCTTCCACATTCTGCTTGCAAACAGAAAAGTTATTTCTTTAGCCCATCTTCTGACACCTTTCATATACAGCTAAAAGAAGCCAGTTGGCACTTCCAGCTTTATATGTGCAGATGGAGACCCACACATGCATGAGGTACATTTTCTGATTTTCACATTATTGCAGGCAAGTTTTTTGACAGTGTTTTTCTCTGTAACGTAGCATAGGTCATCCTTTCTCCAACCTTCAGTGTGTCCTGGCCATTTTCCTAGCTTTTCTTAATAATTTCTTGCTGTCTTTCCCTCCTCTACCTGCCACCCCTTTCCCAGCCTTGCCAGGTGTTTTTGGTTTCTGAGATGAAAACACCACACCTCTAAGAGTCTGAATTAGCCAGGGTTGAGTCAAGACAGTGGAACCATTGTGAATGTTAAGAATTAATTATTGCAAGAATAAGGTCTTAACATAATTTCTGGAGGAGCTGGGGAAGTGAAGGCCTTGAACGGTATGATGGAGGATCAACGAGAGTCTTTAACCCATTCTCCCAATGCATTGGTGTAGGAGTATAGGTTGAAGCTTACATGGAGAATCTGAGATGCCAGGCAAATCCAGCCACAAAGGTGGGACTGTGCAAGGGACATCTATGGAGAGGTCTATTGGAAACTGTTGCCTCTGTGTAGCTACCACCTCTGAGGATACTCAGTTAAACATCAGTTGGGAGTTCTGGGGACATTGTTGGTCAGGATGTCCAGCAGCCAGGATGAGAACTAGATCTAGGGGGACATAAGCCAAGAACAAACAAGGAAACCACTAGGTACATCAGCAACTGTTTGTCCTTTCACCCAACCATGAGGACCTTCCAAGAATAGTATCAACTAATAGCCTCCAAAATCTCTCCCAGTGCTCCCCTCCTCCATTCCCAGGTAAAACCCTGTATCATGCAAACAAGGGAATTCTGGGAATGTATTTCTTAGCTTGACTAACTTGACAATACAATGATCCAATACAGGAGGGGAATAAATCTGTTTCTGTTGTTGAAGAGACCTTTCTATATTTAACATAAGCCTAGGATTTAAACTGTGCAAAGATGCCCAGAAGGCCCAGGCCATAGTCACATGTCCAAGTACACACAGGTCATCTCTGGGACTCTACAAACAGTAGAACTCTGTGACTGTAGAACTTTCAGGATGTCAGGATTAATGCACATGTGCCCATGACTAGTTGGGCTGGGATTTGCTCTGGTAAACATCACAAACAAAGACTCAAGTGTTTAGATTACTCTTTTTTATATGATGGACCATACCATCCAAATCTCAACTTGTCTTAGGTCTCATAAGTTATAGAACACCCACCTCCAAACCACAGAGAGACAAGCTCTCTGAAATATAGAATTCAATTGTAACTACTATCTGTTTTCTTTTAGTAGCTTCCCTTTGTGAAACTGACAAAATATCTTGTACATAACAAATTCTCAATGTTTACAAATTCAGAAAATCTAAGAAGGAAGAGAGTAGAAGATAAACAGTCCACAGCCCAAAGGAGTCATAATCAAATAAGCTAATCTGTTGTTAGGTTCAATAAATGAACATGGACTCAAAGATGAGAGAAAAAGCCAAATGCATCATGGGTTAGCTGCACACAGGAATAGGTGTTTGAGATAAAGCCAGAGTGAGTGAGAGATTCTAGAAAGAAGCCCTCAAAAACATTCATGAAGCTCACATCCATTTTTAGTAGGTCAAATCAGATGACTTACAGGTAAATTCTTGTAAAGGCCCCAGATTTCTACCTGATGCTTCATAGCTGTGATCTTGGTAGACAACTTAGCTTTTCTGAACTTTTCTAAGCCTCAGTTTCCTCATTTGTGAAATATAAATATGAATAGTAACTACTTCATGGGATTTTTGTAAGAATTAACTTGAGATATCACATAAACAGTGCTTAGAGCCGCGTAAGTACTCAGTGAATGTTAATTGCTGTTATAACAGTTGTGTCAAATAGCATTAGTCTTTTTCTTAATGATCTTAAAATGTCTGCATGTGGAGGTGCCTGAGGGGCTCGGTCAGTTAAGCATCTGACTCTTGGTTTTGGCTCAGGTCATGATCTCATGGTTCATGAGTTCGAGTTCCGCCTGGGACTCTGTGCTGGGCGCAGCGCCTGCTTGGGATTCTCTTTCTCCCATTCTCTCTGTCCCTCCCCTGCTCTTAAAATAAGTAAACAAAAACTAAAAAAAAAAAAAAAGCCTGAGGGTGATATTCCAACTATGGTCTAATCATGCTCAATGCAGGGGAATTATATTCTCTCTGATCTGATGCTGCAGAAGAACTGTGAAGAACTGCTTTTTTACAGAAATATCTCAAGGTGCACAATGGATAATGCTATATATGGTAATTATTGCCTGATGTGTATTATATATACATGTTCCATGTCAGTTCTTTATCTAAATTTCCCCTTATTATAAACCTATTTATTGAAAATCTGATTGTGGCCCATAACCAAAAAGATTGGATGGAAACACCTAATGTCAGTGACTACACGTACTAAAAAGAATTTGGCTCACTTTTTAAATGTGCCCTTCTTTGTTTTAGTAATGATTGAGAATTCACCTCCATTTATGATTGACTACAGGCAAGGATCAGAGTAACCATGTTTTAGCTTTTAGTTAACGCTCATGCCAGATATCGTCCTTATATTGGCAGACAAGTGATGGCTATTTAACTTCGGCTGAATGTATAAACATCTCTGAATTGCTCTGACTTATGTACCAATGGTCCCAGGAAGGAGGCTGTAAATATACACAACTAAAGGTCTTCCCAGAACATGTTATTTGGAGCCAATTTCCCCTACACTCTATTGCATTAGCCCAAATAATTTGAGTTTAGTTATAACATCTTTTCTGTTATTTTATGTTTCTACATGTTCTTGTATTTCTCTTCTCTTCTCCCCTCGCCTCACTTTTTCTTTATTGTGAATGTCTCAGGAGCTAACTAGAAATTCCTCATTCTAGAACCCAATCTTGCCCTAAACAGATATTAATATATTTCATTATCAGTTAAGGTCATACCATCTTTCAAGATTTACTTAAAAAATTGCAACAGTCCCTGTTTCTAGATGCTAAATCTGATGTTCTCAACAAGATTCCAATGGCTGATATTCTCACGGTTACTTCTGATGCTGAATTTTTCTGCTTACTGAATGCTTGTTCCCATGAGTGGTTCATATTCTGTAGTTTTTTTTATGACTCTGCCCTATGCTCACCCAAAGGTGAAATATCCAACTCTGATTTCTCCAAAATGCCATCCCACGAGACATTTGTAGATGCAGCAGATTTTACCAAGATGGGGGCAACAGAAGAGGGTTGTATAGCAGCAATCATTCCCAAACTGCTTAATATTGGATATTAGATAGCCCTGTTCTTTAAAGTCTTTTGACTACAAGCTACCCACCAGCTACCCAACTCTGGAATTATTGAGTTCCAACATCTGAGCCTCCTACCATGTCCCTTTGTTCTCTCTGTCTGTATCTCTGTCTGTAGCTCTGTCTCTGTCTCTCTCCTTTCAAAGATGGCAAGTTCTGGTATTTTCCCTCTCCTATTTCTTGTTTTCTTTTAAATTCCTATTAAAATTTTGGACTCATGAAGTTATCTTTTTTTTTCTCTTCCGAGATCATTCCAAAACATCCCCTTGGGGTTCACACACCTAAAGCAGCATATCAAGGTGTTTTCCTAAACAAAGTTAGTTTTCTCCCTAAAGAGAGCTCCGAGCCAGCTGTAAATACTATAGTCTTATTTATCCTGCCATGTTAACTTACAGAATAAATCAGTGAAGCCCTTTTGGGAATTAACTTCCCCAAGGGAAAGGCATATGTGACATGGCAAAAATATTATCATGATATAATTTTTCCTAAAGGTTTTGATTATATGGATGTATGTAATTTAGCTGACCCAAGGTACAGCTGACTGTAGTGGTAACACACATTTATTTCTATGCACCATATATATATTCATGCTATATTTATAGACACTTTTGCTCTCTCCCAACTTGGATCACTATCCTCATATAAAGCTTTTATATCCCCCCCCCCTTAGGGTAAGTTGTTTCTTTAGTATCCTAAACATATTCGTTTGCTCCCACAAATAAGTCAGGTGATCCTTCACGTGATAGCCTAACGAATAAGGAACGCACTAATGATTGCAAGGGGCCTGGTCATGTGCCTGGCCTATTGTGGGAGTTAAGTCATGCTTCTTGGCTAATTGCAAATGTGTCTGATTGAAGTGTCAAGAACTTCAGTTTTCTTTATCAGTTCAATGTGCCTGTGCACATCAACTGCATTGTCATTCCCAAAGTTGAAATCCGAACTGTTTGGAAACACTTTGATCACAGTGTTAGTAAACATATCTTGATGGAGAGCCCGCTGCAGGCAACGCATTACGCAGGGAGCTATGAAATGAGAGATGCAAAAGAGAAAGTAAATCACGTGCTTCTTCTGCTTGGAGAGACGTGGATGCAAGGGAAGGTGGGGGCAAAAGTAAAGATTTGTGGGGGTTATGCTTACTTGTCTATGCATACATATTTGTGTCACTTGTATGCACATACATGTGTCTCTGCATTTCTGTAACTAGACATATGATAGCTAATAAGACTTCTGAATCACTAGCCTAATCTCTTGCACATCCAGGTGGTAACATTGACCTGCCTGTTGCCCTATTCCCTGCCTCTGTGACAGGCATGTACCAGAAACTCTAACTGCAAGCCCTTCATGATGGTCCCACTTCTCCCAGAGGAGCTCTCTCTTCTCCTTTAATACTCCTCTTTGGACTCAAATTCTCCAAGAAGCCAAGTTGAGGAAACACACAGTCATGTTAATCCTTGAACTTTATGTTGTTCCTCCCTTCTGAGTGGTGAGCTAGTTGCAACCAGAGAAGTTGGGTTCGATTTTTGAAGTGATTGGCAGTTTACTAACATGGTTAATGACGACCTAGGCATGTTCTTCACCAGAAGCACCTGTGTTTGCTTCTAGAGTAGGCATATGTGAAGCTGTCTTTTATAATTCTTGCCCAGAGTGTCTCTCTTGCTGATTACAATCCCCCCCCTCCCAGGACTCACCCTTTGGAGACATTGCCCTGCAATTACTAAACTGACTCCAAGAAAGAAATGGAGAGGCCGACTTACAGACCTCTGTGAATACAGGCTGATCCATGTTGAGATACAGGAATGAAGTCATATATAATTTTTTAAGCTCATTACTTATTTGGAGAGAGAGGGAGAAAGTATGAGTTGGGGAGGAGCAGAGACAGAGGAAGAGAGAGAATCCCAAGCAGGTTCTGTACTGTCAGCACGGAGCCCGGTGCAGGGCTCGATCTCACCAACCATGAGATCATGACCTGAGCCAAAATCAAGAGTCAGACACTCAACCGACCGAGTCACCCAGGCTCTCTCTGAACTCATGTCTTCTTTTTGATCTTTTGTATGACATGCCAATTACTGAGAAGTTCCAGATTTGTGTTGTTGTAGTTCCTGCCAAGTAGCAAAAGGAGAATTTCACTGCATGTGGACTCCTAGTATCTTCCCCTAACTCAGTCATTGCTACAAGTTTGAGGTATCAGATGGGCGACGTGTCCTGATTTCTTCTCAATAAATGCTATTCCTTATTTCTGTTTCATTTTGGATTCTTAAAATCCAGTCTCAAACCCCTTTTGATATATCAGTTGCTTCCAATGAAGACCGTGCCGTAAACTAAGATAAACAAATCGTGTTTTGAGGACATGGATGCATAAGCCCAGAGAGAGTTTACTCTCCTTCTGCCACGATGGACACTGGTTTTGATATTTATGCAGAGTTATGTGACCACAGGTACTGTGTGTAAACAAATGCTGAGAGGCTTCCTGAACTATGGAAGTTAATGAAGCAAAGCAAGTGCTCAAATGCACATTTCCCACAGCGTCTTCTGTACATGCACACACACACACACACACACACACACGCACACACACGCATGCACACACAGAGCCATCCACACCAACACTTGAGCTCATATAAAAAGTTGTGTTGCCTGACACGTTGTGTCTGCCTTATTCAAATACTGTCTGCCGTCCAGTTTCTCACATTACTCTGTTTCCTACAGAACTAATTTTAAAATGAATCTCCCACTGACTTCAAGGGAGTTTCATCTCTTTAGGATGGTGATGAAGGCTAAAAACGTGTGCCTGGTACCCCAGAACGCTGAAGAATGCTGTCTGTGTCAGCCTAGCTCAACAGCGCTGAAACAGCCCCAATTCCTCCCCAGGTGCTGACCATTAATCCCTGTGAAATCTTTCAAAGGGTTTTAAGTGATAAGCAAAGAGAAAATGGGCCCTAGGAAAAACATCTTTCTTTGGATTGGCTTCATACCAGAACTCCACAGTTACATGAGAAATGAGATTGTTCAGGATACAGTACCTTTTGTGCTATGAATACAGACTGGTGTATTCTTAGTTTTTTGGGGTTTTTTTTTGTTTTGTTTTTTTAATTTCAAATAGATTTTGTACAAGGAATGAAATTCAACAGTAGCTTTATAAGAAATAACACAGGAAGTCGCTTTAAACTCAGCGTCTCAGCATCTTCGTGCATAATAAACTTCAAGCAAATTCCAGGAAATTAAGATTCTTTTAAATTGCTGAATAAGATGAAGAAATAATACTGAGAAGAAAACATACACACACGTACGCACACACACAAAGGAAATTAATTACAGAATAATTACCACACAGCTGCTCCAGAAATGTGGAGGTACTCTGCCTTCTTCTTTGTTGATCAGATATAATCTGATTATGCGCTTTGCTTGAAGTAACACTGGTGCTTCAATATCCAAACATAAATTCTCATTGAAGTATAACATTTCCACATCTACTGGCTAATTTCTTTAAGAACAGGATTCGTCTTTCATACTTCTAACCTAATCCTTTCACTCATATGGATAAGATCCTATTTGGGGGTATTGACAGAATGAATTTCTGCAGGACCGTAATCTATCCGTAATTCTTTACAATGTGTAGTCTTTCCTCCTCCATGTATATTCTGACAAGGCATCAGTGGAGAAGGCTTTACTTATTTGCTCATCTACTTTTCTTAAGCACGCTCCTCCTTTCTTCCTTCCCTGGGTCTTTCGTCCACTCACCTTGATTCATATCTTGTATTCCTTTTCAGAAAGTTCTTGTAATTTTTCCTCCCTTCTGCTGTCAATGCAAATTTTTCTTCATGTTGTTCCTCACACTTCTAAGAAAATTAGCTCAAAGGCAGTCAGCTGCATCAGATTCTAATCCACAGTCTTTTGGTTTATCTTTCTTCCTCTCTTCCCAACATAGAGGTATAACACTAATTAATATTTGCTCGGACTTTATGGTAAGTACTCTCACATCTATAATGATACTCTACAACTATTTAAAGACTTGTCTTTAATTGTTATCATTTTATAGGTGAAGAATAAGATTAAGAGATCTTCCCAAACAGATATAAATAACAAAACGTGAAGAGAAAATTTGAACCCCATTTGTGTTTTGGTTCCAAAATCTATTAGCATACACTACCATGCCCCATTCAACCAAAAGCTTCTTAAGCCACTATCCCTACAGAAATATTAACAAGCATAGTAATTCTAGGTAATAGAAAAGTTCTATTATAATTATAAGAAGACATTAGTAGATAGGAGATACAAGATTCAGAAATTTGTGATTTTGAATGTCATTGTCTATCAAATCATATAGGGAATTAGGACCTAACCATGACAGATTGAAATCCTATTCATAGCTATTGTTTATTAAAATCAATTAGGTAGTCTCTCCTTCATGTCAAAAGCAGATAATTCAGATGATACAACACTTCTTTTAGGATGATTTGTTGTATCAGCAGGAAGTCTTATCACATTAGATTTTAAACACAGACACTTTTCTTGAGATAGCTGTGGAATGAATTGCATTCCAAAGGGTTTTGCATAATTTTAATTTGCCTTTTTATTGCTAGTAATGGACCATCTGTACCTGCGGTTTTCTATGAAATTTTAAAGGAACCTACTGAGTAAGTCTTTCAATTTAAAATGCAGAAAAACATATAATTAAATAAGCCATGACAAGTAGAATAAAAAAGGATATTGATAAGTTCTAAAAATCAGTAAAAATAAAGAATTTAATATGAGAGTAGATGTTCAAATATTTGGACTGACCAAAACTAATTTGGATTATCTGTTAGCATGAGGTTTTTTTTTTTTAATTTATGCTCAATTTGTGAAACATGAAGAAACAAAAAGAATTCAAAAAACTTGTAATTCCAAATCAAATATTCTCCCTCTAATTGGATTAAATAAAAAAATCAAGAGTAACCCAAATTATAAAAGTAATCTGAATTATCAACTGGTTATTAGTTCACTGTGAAGATTTGATGACATTTTAGAGATAATTTTATAGTGCTATTTAAATCTCAAGTGGGGAATTGTGGTTTGTCCCATTAGATCATAATTTTAATTCATAAACCTTTTAGTTTTAGCATTTTTTCTCTCTAATTAGTGACAATTTTCAATGTTCATTCATTCATTCTTTAATTCATACATATTCATTCGTTCACATTCCATTGGCCCCAACTTAATCACATGGCCACTCTAGTTGCTGGCAATGCTATGAAAGTGATCTTTTCCCTGGTACCATTGTCCATACTTTTGTGCCTGCAGAAAGAGATAAAAGCAGAACAGATACTGAAAATTGTTGACAATAGCCTGCCCCTTTAGGTATTTTTCTCTACACATACACATATTCACTGCACTAAAAGTATCAAGAGACAGCTAATATAAACAAATAGCCTTTTCCTTATAGTCTCCCTTAGAGCAACAGAATTTGTAGGTATGGCCTTCCTTTCTTTGTAATTGACAGGGTTTTTTTTTCATGTTTCTATTTATTTTTGAGAGAGAGAGAGAGAGAGAGAGAGAGCGGGGAAGGGGCAGAGAGAGAGGGAGACAGAATCTGAAGCAGACTCCAGGCTCTGTACTGTCAGCAGAGAGCCCAACGCAGGTCTCGAACTCAGGAACCGTGAGACCATGACCTGAGCTGAAGTCGGAAACTTAACAGACTCAGTCACCCAGATGCCCCATTAGTTGACAGTTTCACTAAATATTCTGCCAAGCCATAACAAAGGTTATTAGTTTTCCAGCCTGTGGTTATTTGTGTCCTCATGGTCTCCAACTCAGCCACTAAGACAATGTGTTTGCTTATGGCAGCACCCTCCATGGCACCAAGTTCATTCATTACTAGTTAAGGTATAGGCCAGGGACTTGTTGCCAAAAAACCTTCAAAATCCAGGGACTTGAATTATATAGAAGAGTATTTCTCTCTCATGGTAAGTGTGTGGTCATGCAGAAGTCTGGTCAGTTGGCTTCAACATGGGGCCTCCATCTTTAGGTCTAATATTTGCTTCAGTTGGCTGTTCTTGGCCAAGAATAAGAGAAACAGGGATGCACTGGGAATGCAGACTTATCTTTAAGGAAATGATTCAGAAATTGCACATATTTTTGCAGTGCTCCACTGGCCCAGACATGGTCACGGACTGCAAGAGAGGATGGGAAAACTAGTCTGTAGCCAAATGGTCATGCGTCCTGGTCATCCAATTAAAATTGGAAAAAACTTAGAAAAAAAGGAGAATAGATATCGGGAGACACAACTTCTGTTCTACATTTTTTTGGAGGGAAAAAAACATACTGAAGGTCCTCTTCAGATCTAACTATATGGGCTAATATACCAATATCCTTATCAAATTAGTAAGTATATTAATAATTTCATTATCGTAACTCATTCCGAATTTGGAAAAGACGTTCTCTTTTTAACAGGAAGAACTTCATATTCTCACCAGTTATTTAAATGAATATGAAGACGGATTCTTCAGCAGCACATATTATTTTTAGTTTTATAGCTTGGCTTTTTATTAGTCTACTGACACAAAGCATTGGCAAATATCAAGACCTTAGGGCTTTTTCCCCCTGTCCAATTACTTCTAGACACAAAAATTTGCAAACATAAAAATAATTAATTGTAAAGAAAGATATATTTTTGATTACTAGAGAGACTTATTGAGCAACTGTTAAAGTAGCTAATAATTCCTATTCTCATTATTCTTAATCTAACCATGATATGTAGACATACTTCACTTAGAATGTTTCTCAGGAATTCACTTTTGGTTCTAAGT
Source organism: Panthera tigris (assembly GCF_018350195.1). Taxonomy (NCBI): domain Eukaryota; kingdom Metazoa; phylum Chordata; class Mammalia; order Carnivora; family Felidae; genus Panthera; species Panthera tigris. The sequence goes on along the minus strand of NC_056666.1, from coordinate 112,244,603 downwards.
TTAGTTAAAAGCTCTTAGCTACTTGGGCTTAAATTCCTATTTCAATGCATCGGGCGTCCTGCAGACTTGTGTAGGTATCATACACAAACTTTATTAGCCTAGCAAGACAGTGACACTCATAGACTAACCCCTTCACTTATTCTCTTCTCATTCGTTTGTATCATTTTGTGTCAGTCACAACCATGCACTTAAAAATTTTTTTTTTAATGTTTATTTATTTTTGAGACAGAGAGAGACAGAGCATGAATGGGGGAGGGTCAGAGAGAGAGGGAGACACACAATCTGAAACAGGCTCCAGGCTCTGAGCTGTCAGCACAGAGCCCGACGCGGGGCTTGAACTCATGGACCGCGAGGTCATGACCTGAGCCTAAGTCGGACGCTCAACCGACAGAGCCACCCAGGCACCCCACAACCATGCTGAGTTCTGCAGAGACATGGGATTGTGTAAAGATGTCAGTGCAGGGCAGTAATGGCGGGGCGGGGGGGGGGGGGGAGGGCTGGATTTCCCAGGACTGATCTCTCCCCATGCACTTCAGAGATAAAAGCTGGACCCTTACCTTTTTATATATGGAAGTTCTGTGTAAGATTTTCTTTGAGAAAACTTTCCGCTTAAAGTACGTTTAAAAACTAGAAATCTCTGAAGTTCTGTGCTATTATTTACAGCTTCCTACAATTATCTCCATCTCATGGAAAAATTAGAAGGAAGTAGAAGAGCCAAGTGGAACTTCCTGTACTAAGAGATCCAATCATTCTTCTCTAGTCCTCTCCAAACAAAAGTACAAAGTTAATTTTCCATTTTTCTCTTTGAGAGTGAAATGTAAAAACAAGTGAATAATATCGCATATCCTTCTTTCTGAAAACTTTATATGTGGAGCTAGATAAGCCATTGTTACTTGATCAGATAGGTGAAGAAAGCAGTGAAGATGAGATAATATTTGTATTGGCATGCTGACCACTGAGTAATGTTTAATTGTAATAAAAAAGTCTCATTAATTACAATGGAATAGTCACGGCCACTAAGTAATTTCCTAAGTCCTCTATTGAGATGGTCACCTCGATTTATATCTTATCTAGAGTTTCTTAAAAACTGCGAAGATACTATATTCCCCCAGATGAACAAAAACGACTTCATATTTTACTAACCTGGAAAACTCAATTTAATGTACTCCATTGAAGAGCATCTTCTGAAAATGTTACCATTTTGACCTCTTATTATTTCAGTATGTCATTATAATAAATAAAGACTCAAAGCAGATGGGTGCCTTTTTGAGTTTTGTCTTGAGCTCAAATCCTGGAAAGAAACAATGCATTTTGTACATGCTTTCGGTCTATAGCATGTCTCTCTAATGAACTTGCATTATGACATTGTTTTCAGCTCATAACTATTGGGCAAGGCTTAGGAAGTATTAAGGAAACAAACAAAAAGCTTACACTGTTATAGTTTTATAAATTTTAAAACTGGAGTCACTTTAGCTAACATTTTCCTTAGCGTTTATTGTATAGATAGAGGTCAGTGTGGGAGGAGGGAAAGAGTCCTAGATGGTGAGGCAGGACCCCCCACCCCCCGGCATTTTATCTGATTTCTGACAGGTCCTTGGTTTCCTAATCTCTAAAGCATTGGGTTGGACTAGGAGAATCCATTTGGACTTCCTAGTATCATTTCCACAAACACTTTCATAGGGAAAAGTTATCATAAGTATTCAGAACTTTACAGTTAGTTCTCAAATGAATATATTTTAAATCTATTTCCTAGAAAAATATGTATTAAAGTACAAATGGGAAAAATGGGACAATCTTAAGTTAACTCATTTTTTATATATACTGAACACTTTAAATTTCAATTATGTTAATCTTTTAATATGAAAAAAATCACCATTTAAAATTTTTTTAATGTTTTTTGATTTTTGAGAGAGAGAGAGAGAGAGAGAGAAAGACAGTGCAAGCAGGGGAGAGGCAGAGAGAGAGGGAGACACAGAATCCGAAGCAGGCTCCAGGCTCTGAGCTGTCAGTGCAGAGCCTGATGCGGGGCTCAAACCCACAAACCGTGCGATCATGACCTGAGCGGAAGTTAGATGCTTAACCGATTGAGCCCCCAGGCACCGCCCAAAATCATGATTTATAGTTACATAAGCGTTTAGAATTCTGTCACAGGAAAGCAACCTTGCTACAGATTTCCTTTCTAAGCTATAACTCTTGAAAAGAAGCTAATGAAAGTCACAACTGGTTGAGATGGGTCATGTTTTGCTCTGTTTTATTCTGTTAAGAGAATATTAAAGGAGAACTGGATACTAAATTTTACTTATTCACAATGCTGTATGTGCCAAATTAGAGTTTAGAAGTTGTGTACAATGATTTTGAATGTATCAGGGTCATTTTCTATTTTAGAATGGGTATTGTTGATTAAATAACCCTACATTTGTGTTTTGTTTTGTTTTGTTTTGTTTTGTTTTGTTTCGTTTTTCTTTAATCTTCAGAAGAGGGTTACTTAGCATTGTTCAATCATAGCTCTTCCAGTTGGTCACATTAAAGAGATATTTCAACCTCAGCCAAATGCATCTCTCCATATTGCTCTGGGGAACAGGCGCTTGGCTTTTATGTTCTGGGACAGAGTTTTGAAAAGGCTTAAGGCATTTGTTTTCATTTTAATTCCCGAGGCCTTTAAAATAACGTTCTAGAGTAGTCGGTGAAGGTTGTCAACTATAACAATACGTTTCCTTGGAACCAGCCCGGTGCTGTTATTCAGCATTGATTAAAATAGTGGATTTAGACCTAGCAGCTCTTTCGTGTGCTGTATATTCATTTATTTGGTACAAATAAAAAAAAATACTGGCCTGATTTTTCAACAACAACAACAACAACAACAAAATCAGCAAGCAGGGATTTTGTTGTGATTTTTCTAAAATGACAAATACAGCTTTGTGTTGCCACCTGGAATGAGAATTCTCCAAGGCATATCTAACTTATCTTCCCCTTTGCTGTCAATCTTGTGTTTCATTTCTCTTATTTGAGTGTAAGGCATTAGAATGAGATCCATTCCTATCATTATTCCTGTCATAAACTTGTAGGTACAAATAAATAAATATAAATAATATCTGTGTAATTTTATATTAAGGCTATCTGGATTTATAAAGGTAAAAATGCAAATTGGCTTGAGTAATTACTAATTTAAGTCTAAATATATTCTACTGGAACATAGCCTACTGCTGGAGATTCTCTCTCCCTCTCTCTCTGCCCCTCCCCCATTCATGTGTGCACTCTCTCCAAAATAAATAAATAAACTTAAAAAAAAAAGAATAAAAATACAATACACAAACTTCCGGAATAAAAATAGACAACAATAAAGAAGAAAATAAACTTTATTAGAGATGACCACTATCAATATTTTGGTATTTTTCTATTTTCCCTATGAGCGTATGGACACATAAAACTGAGTTCCTACTATAGATAATTTTATAATCTACTCTTCATCATGCCATCAAATGTTTTTGAAATATAATTTCAATTATTAGACAATTATCTATTGTAGAATCTAGCATAATTTTTAGCCATTGCCTTATTGTGGGACATAAAATTGTGTCCAACATTCTGCTATGTAAAATAATACCATGAACAGCAAAATTGTATATAAGTTCTATCAGCATCTTTGGTTAATTTTAGCCTAAGAGATTCTAGAAGTTCAACTATGTGGTAACAAAGTTTAAATATTTTAAGACTCTTGCCAAATATTTTTAAGTGCCTGGGCATATATAGTGAGGTAACTTATATTCTAACTGACATTAAGGCAATTTATATTCTCGGGGTAGCTGGGTGATTCAGTCCGTTAAGTGTCAGACTTCAGCTCAGGTCATGATCTCACAGTTCTTGAGTTCGAGCCCTCCCTCGGGCTCTGTGCTGACAGCTCAGAGCCTGGAGCCTGCTTTGGATTCTGTGTCTCCCTCTCTGTCTCTCTGCTCTTCCTCTGCTCGTGCTCTGTCTCTGTCTCTCTCAAAGATAAATAAACATTAAAAACATTTAAAAGAGGCAATTTATATTCTCCTTGATAATATTTAAGATGTTCATCTTACCATTCCCTTAGCAGAGCCAACTATTACTATTTTTATGTACACACACACACACACACACACACACACACACGGTTTTAAGAATAATTTTCAGGGCTTATTTATTCAATTTAATACAACACTCTTGTTTTCCTTCCTGATATTCCATCTCACCAACACCAGCCTATCTTCTTACAAATAAATGAACAAAGCTTGTTACCATTCTTCATAATGGTATATCCTAGATTTTATGTCTGATATCTGTTTAAAACTATGCTTTTACATATCAGTAGATGCCTAAGGCTATCGATATGGGGAGTTGCAGTCCTAGATGGGTTCTAATGTAAATTTCCATAGTACTAGAATTTTCTTGTCAAATTAAGCAAAATAGAAAGAAACTGGAATAAAATTACTATGTAAATTAGTATACTGAGAATTAAAGTTTTGGAACACTGACAGTGAAACTGCTCATTCATTGAAAAACAGAGCCCCTTAATAATAAGAATTTCAAGGGACAAGCCTAACACATTCTTATAGGCTGATTATTTTAAATATATTTGTATAATATCAGAAGAATATTTGTGGAGATCTAATTTTTTCTAGTTTTATTGAGAAATAATTGACATACATCACTGTATAAGTTTATGGCTACAGCATAATGGTTTGACTTACATATATTGTGAAATGATTACAGTAGGTTCAGCTGACAACCATCTTCTCACACAGATACAATAAAAAGAAAAGAAAGAAGAAAAGAAAAAGGAAAAAAGATCATCCTTGTGTTGAGATCTCTTAGGATTTACTCTAACTACTTTCCTATATACCATACAGTAGTGTTAGCTATAGTCATCATATTGTACATTGCATCCCTACTATTTATTTGCCTTATAGCTGGAAGCTTGTACGTTTTACTACCTTCCTCCAACTCCCCCACCCTCCACCTCTGGTAACCACACATCTGATCTGTTTTTCTATGAGTCTGTCGTGGTTTTTTTTCAATTGTTTGTTTTTAGATGTTACATATGTAAGTAAAATCATACAGTATTTGTTTTTCTCTGTATTTCACTTAGCAGAATGCCTTCAAGTTCCATCCATACTGTCACAAATGGTAGGATTTCCTTATTTTATGGCTGACTAGTATACCATTGTGTGTATCTCACAACTTCTTTATCCTTCACCCACCAGTAGACACTTAGGTTGTTTCCATGTCTTGGCTATTGCAAATAATGCTACTATGAGCATACAGGTGTAGATATCATAGTTAGGAGTTTCATTTCCTTTGGATATATTCCCAGAAGTGGACTTTCTGGGTCATATGGTAGTTCTATTTTCAATTTTTTGAGTATCCTCTAGAGAACTAATTTAATCTAAGTATGCTTGCTCTCATAGAGTGAGAATGAGACAAATTCATTGGGATTTGAATTGTGGTTTGGTCACTCATTGCCTTTATGACCATGGTCAAGTTACTTAATTTCTACGGTCCTTCAGTTTCTCATCCTTTAAGTGAACAAGACAATATCTGCTTCCTGGAGCTATTTGAAGGTTAAGATTAAAAACTCCATGTGTACAATTTTTGGATATAATGAGCATTCAAAATAGTGGTTTTGTACATGAAACAATTTCTATGAGGTAAAAGGAGTGTCACTCTTCATAACAAAACATTGAAGAAGACTTCTTTAAGGAAAATTATGTTTACTAGTCCATAGGCTAACAATTTCAGAAATAATTGTTCTTTAGAAATTCCAGTTCTAGAACCATTCTTAAAAATAAAAGATTCACTTCTTTCCAAAAACCTTAATTTTGCCCGATTTATGATAAAAAAAAAACCTTAATTTCTGTCCTTTCAAACTAATTCCTTGGTCTCTGAGTACTTACCCAGTTTATCGTCAATACTCACACAGTTTCCATCAAGATTCAGGAACTAAGATATATAGGACATACAAAAAAAACAAACCAAAACAAAATCCACAACACTTGAGCAGAGTGTTGAAGGCGTCACAAAGGTAACCATTTCCAGGTCAGTTGTAGAGCCTCCATCCATCCCTTCTGCTCTCAAAGAACCTTTCAAGCACACCCTTTTTAGATTGTATTTAAAATCTTAGCATTTTTCGGGGCACCTGGCTGGCTCTGTCAGGTAAGCATCCGACTTCGGCTCAGGTCACGATCTTGCAGTTCGTGGGTTCGAGCCCCGTGTCAGGCTCTGTGCTGACGGCTCGGAGCCTGGAGCCTGCTTCAGATTCTGTGCCTGCCTCTCCCTCACTCTCTCTTTCCAACATAAATAATCATTGATTTTTAAAAAAAATAAAAAGAAATAAAATCTTAACATTTTTCAATTTCTGCCCATAGACACAAAATTTTAAACTGTTTTCTTTGCTAAAATATCATGGAGAAAAGATGTTTTAGAAATTTAACACATTTCCTGTTAAAGTTCATGAGGAGTGTAATAATTCTCCCATGGGATATTGATGACTGTTCTCTCATCTTATTGTCGTGCAATGCAAACATAATCTTGCTGTTTTCATGTTTTCCAGTAAGTTTTCCTTTAACATTTAGGCCTTCCAACTTTCTTGAGTGGAACTTTGGTCCCTTCAAAACCCATGTTAAGATAGTATCTTCTGTGAACACCAATTAAAACACGAGAAGGAACAGACTGCCTAAAAGAAGCTTAAATTTCCGCTGGAGGGAATTAGATGAGATAAAGACAACATCCTTCCTGTTAAATTTGCTTAGTCTTTGTAATAGGTTGTAAAGGATGTGTCACTTTTTTTAGGAGTATTTCAGCAAATCTTCAGACATGGTCTAGATGCTCCTCAGTTTCATCAGGAAGTCATAAATATTAATGAATGAATGCCCCAATTTCTTCTTCATTTATTCAAAGCCCAGTTGAATTTGCAGCTGGTTAAGTTGAATGATATTGCAAATTGTCATTACATCACTCCTACGAGAAGTAACAACATGTCTAGACCCATAACAATATGGTCTGCATACATCTTTGCTCATCTTACCTTTGAAAGTTACAATTGATTTTGTATTGCCAATCCTACTCCCATAGAAACTCTACTGCGGTGGCTACATGTCAAGGACTTTATTCTTATCAGATTACTTATCTACCATCAATGTACTATGTGATGTCATTTTTTTAATACCACATAGCCCTGAATACTCAAGTAACTCAGTATACTAGATCACCATAAATGAAGGTATTTTCAGATTAGAAAAAAAAAATACTAAGAGAATGCTAGATTCAGTGCATGAAGGAGGGGAAGATCAGTGATCAGAAAAATGAATCATGAGTCAGACAAAAAAAAAAAAGGAAAAAGACCACTTTTTTTGTATGGAATTGGTTAAGGCGAGTAGCTCAGAAATAAATCTATAAATAATGCAAAGTTATAGATACATTTCTATGGTTCTGGACAGACCAGATACTTAAAAGCGTATAGCAATATAGCAGAGCATGTTTTTGCATTCTTAAGATGTCCTTATGTAAGAAGAACTATAGTGCGTATGATTTAAAGTTTGCTAATTTTGGGGTGCCTGGGTGGCTCAGTTGGTTAAGTGTCTGATTTCGGCTCAGGTCATGATCTCGCGGTTCGTGAGTTTGAGCCTCATATCGGGCTCTGTGCTGGCAGCTCAAAGCTGGGATCCTGCTTCGGATTCTGTGTCTCCCTCTCTCTCTGCCCCTCTCTTGCTCATGCTCTGTCCTCTGGCTCTTAACAATAATGTTGACAGCAATGTCAAATAAACGTTAAAATAATAAATAAATAAAGTTTGCTAATTTTTCCTTTGCTGAATCATGAAGCCTCTTGGAGATAACAAGCCATAAAATAACATTGCCCCTACATAGCTACCACGTACAGGCTAAGCATATGACATTGCCGTTCCTTGACTACTTTTGATGTAAAGATGACAATTTAATATGGATGCACCTAATAAGCAAGTCTTGTCAGGGTCATTGTGCTAGTTTCCTAGGGCTGGTGTAACACAGCACTCCTCTGGTAGTAGCAGCAAGAACAATGTGCAGGGACACATGAGTGAACGTGTTAATTTGAGTATCTTAAAAATATGGCACATGAAAAGGGAAGCGTTCTCATTAAAAATTCCATTATTGTCAGGGACGTTTTCTAATGATTTAGAACATCCCAGAATAAACTGAGAATATTACATGGTTATGATCTTTGATTTTTGGAACACTTCAGTCATAAACAAATTTAACCTATGAACTGCTCTGGGATCATCTGCCGGGTGGTTGTTACTCAGCCTGCGTCCCCGATGTTGAAAGAACTAATGACAAACGTGTTCAGCTGGGCAATGGCTGTCCCCCTAGAGGCAAGGATGAATACTGTGTGATACCCTCTAGGTCTTTTACTGGGCACGACACCAGGGGGAGACTTCAGGATCCATAAATATACATTGATTATTGTGTTAGTTTACTGACGACATTGTACTTATGTCTCAAAATGAAGAATGAATCATTCTCTCTCTTATACTAAAGCATTTTGGAACAAAATACACCACTTCCAAATCGTTTGTCCAGGTCCATGTAGAGTATTAGGAGAGCATCAGACTGTGTCAGGAGAAAGTAATTTTATTCCTGACTGCTACAAATTAGCTGTGTGCTATCGGCCAAGTGAGTTAAATTCTCTGTGCCTGTTTCCTCATTCATAAAATTGGTGCATATTAGATTTTGTGATCATCAAGTTTCCTTCCTACTACAAAATTCTTTCTTCTGTATTTCGTGGCCTTATCCATGTGCTTAGTATTACCTATTAAACAACAGAGAAAAATCACCTTTCTTCAATTTTTGTCTGAAGAATTATCTAGACCAGTGGTTTGTAGACAGTGCTGTGTAAATTCCTAGGGATTTAGAAAAGCAGACAGCTTTTCTAGACTTTTTCTCTTGCTTCTCACAGACAGATTCTGGCTCTTTCTACTTAATACACGGAGCTGTCTATAAAATGTTTGAAGAAAGTGTTTTTCAGTTTTAAAAATATAAAAACCACTAATCAAAGCTGTTTGACAGGAATGGATCAACTTTAGTAACGGGATAATTCTACACTCGATGTCTTTCTTATACTGCTGAATTATAAGCTTAATTTTATGACAAGATCAAAGATGGATAAATTTGGCATGTTTTAGGATATTTGATAATACTAACTTATCTGGTTTCATGGGTCATACCAATTTCCTTAGACCACTTACTATAGAAATAATCAAATTGGTGTGGATGAAATAAAATTAGATTGCTTTCTATGTATTTTTAAAAAGAGGTCCCCAGATGCTGAAATGCTGAAATTCTGTGTTCAAATTATTGTTGAGTTGGGTTCCATACATATTCTTGAAAGATTAATCTTGATCTCAATATTCTTTGTTTGAAGTTCTGGTATTTTTTTGCTGTACTTTGATGATTTCATGGTTACTTGTCAAACAGGGTCCTACTTTTGGCATTGTTGCAGGGAATTTCCTGTGGAAGAATACTGAAATTAAAAACCAAACATAGTTTATAATTCTGAACTTTGGGAAGAACGGTATTAATACACTTGGCAGGGGCTTGAGGTTTCTCTGAGCATCCTTCGCCCTGCCTCTATGTGGAACAAGCAGTAGCCTACCTGCCCGTGCTACAGCCTATAGAAAAGATGGACCAGAAAAACAAAGACCTGGTCAGGCCTACTTTAAGGAGCCTTCCCATTCCATTGATGGGCAAGGCAGCCTTCCCATTCCATTGCAGCCTTCCCATTCCATTGACAGGCAAAGCAACAGGGAGAACAGGAGGGCTCAGTCTGGCCCGAGGACCCAACTGGTCTAAACCTGGATGACAGCAGGAAATGCTACAGAAGTGATCCTGAGTGGGTGAGGGGATGCTCATGACTCTGACCAATCAGCTGAATAACTTCTCTTAGAAGCTTAGATGATGGGACACCTGGGTGGCTCAGTTGTTTAAGTATCTGACTTCGGCTCGGGTCATGATCTCATGGTTCATGGGTTCGACCCCCGTGTCAGGCTCTGTGCTGACAGCTCAGAACCTGGAGCCTACTTCGGATTCAGTGTCTTCCTCTCTCTTTGCCCCTCCTTGCACATACTCTGTCTCTCTCTGTGTCAAAAATGAATAAACATTAAAACTTTTTTTTTCTAAAAAGGAAGCTTAGATGAGCTGGGGAAAGAGGTAGAAGGTAGACTCTCCTTCCCAAGTTCTGTCAGTGTCTATCGAATTGCTTTGTGCTGTTTAAAACATGTATTGTATCTGATCACATGGCTCATCCATATAGTCATTCAATCAAGTGCTCAGCAGTGAACGAGGGCAGAGACTTTGGTTTGGATTTGCATCCTGGCCTTGTGATTTATTAGTCTGGTTAAGTTACTTAACCTCTATAGTCATCATTTTTTCTCACTTATAAAATAAGGGTAAGGCATGCAATTCAAATGATTGTTAAGCAGTTTCAGTCAGGTTCCAAGATTTAACACATTTTAGCTCTGTTCTTGGCACATAGAAAATGTTCAGTGTGTGGCAGTCATTATTATAATGTGTGGATCCAGACTTCAACATGGTATTTATCAATTCTCCAAAGAGCTAAATTTTCAAAACTGTGTTCTGGGCAATACTAATCCAGGAAGATAAAAGGTATGAGGTTAAGTAAATTTAGGAAAGTATTGAATTGAATTCTCCCTTCTGGAGATTTACCTTAGCTCATTAAAGGCTCTGAGAAGTATTGAAGTAAGGGGTTGATTTTGTTTAACCCAGAATTTTCCAAACATATTTGAGCACAAAACCCTCATACAGAGAACTTCTACTACTTTTCCTACAAAATACAAACATGTTCTGCAGAACATGTTTTGAAAAATACTGCCTATAATAAAAGAGTTTACTCCATAAAATGAAAACAATAATATGGGAATCATATCCTTGCCCCAGTCTCTCATGCTATTTTGTGTGGGCTTTACTGCGCTCTGGAAGGTAAGCTAGGAAGGCATCATTATGGCCATTTCAAAATGAGAAAACAGGCTGACATTTTGTGACTTTAGATAAAACTCACATGGCTACTAAGTGGTACAACCAAGATTTACAACCAGGTGTTGTTTTGTTTTGTTTTGTTTTAAAGAAGGTGGGTGTCCCCCCTTTTTTTAATTTTTATTTATTTTTGAGAGAGAGGTGGGGGCGGGGCAGAGAGAGAGGAACACGGAGAATCTGAAGCAGGCTCCGAGCTGTCAGGACAGAGCCCGAACAAGGGCTCGAACTCATGAACCGTGAGATCATGACCTGAGCTGAAGTCGGACACTTAACCGACTGAGCCACCCAGACGCCCCACAACCAGGTGTTCTAACATTCAGGCCAGATTTTCCCTCCTACACCCTTATTCTCCCCCTAAAAAATTAGTCAAATGTTTTATGTGTGCTCTGAATATTTCGTATGTAAAAGGGTTGAGGTTCAGACTTTTACAGTAGCTTTTAGTTTTCCCACAGAGGGAATTGAACTTCTTATTCTCATCATCTGTGTTCCTGTCACGTATGTTGTCTTTACTGGGCTACACAGAGTGTATATGCAGATGAGCACAGCTCTGAAGAAGGCATGCCTGAACCCCAAGTACTTTTACGTATGATGCTCTCAACCTCTCAAAATCCAAAAGGCAGGGGTGCCTGGGTGGCTCAGTTAAGTGTCCCTCCGGCTCTTGACTTCGGCTCAGGTCGTGATCTCATGGTTTTTTGTGAGTTCGAGCCCCACATTGGGCTCTGTGTTGACAGCGTGCCCTGTTTCTCCCTCTCTTTCAAATGAACTTAAAAAGAAAATCCAAAAGACATGCATGCCTTTTGTGTAAAAAAACTTTTTAAAATCAACTCTGAAAATTCTCCAACATGACAACATGCATGTAGAGGGACAATAGCAATGACTCTATCATGGTATCTCTACTCAGAGAGAGTCTCTGCCTGATTTACCTCAGATTTGGAGAAACTGAAATTGAAATTGTTGGGTAAGGAATCACAGAGAAGCTTCCCATGACAAACGACCACAGTTGCGATGTTGTTGGCCACGATCGGAGACCACTGAGCATCACTTCTTGGTCCAGGGTTGCTGGGATTTGGTCTGAAGCTTCAACAGCGATGTCAACAGCAAAAAACTTTTGTAGTTTTATTGCAGGTCCCTAGCGATCTCATTCAATACCATTCACTCTGATGGTCATTAGTTGTGTGACTTTGAACTCTTTGAGCCTAACTGTAAGCTGGGGAAGTTTATACCACTTTACAAGAAGCTTAGACGAAATCTACAGGTAAACGTATGTAGCATAGACTCAACAAAAGGTAGGCGTTATTACTTTTTTTTAAGTGTAACCCATTGAGGTTGTTTTTATGTTCCCCATTTAACACATAAAGGCAAGTAAAGCTCACGCAGGTCAAAAATGTACTTAAGGTCATGCAGCAATTAAGAAGCGGCGTGCTCTTGTGATGAGCAGCGAGTGTTGTATAGAAGGGCTGAGTCACTAGATTATACACCTGAAATTAGTATTACACGGTATGTCAACTAACTGGAATTAAAATAAACACTTTTTAAAAAAGTGGACATAAGGCATCAATTAGATCTTGTGATTCTAAGTAAATCCCACCTCATCACACTGCCTCTTTTTATTTATTTTCCAACCATAAGGGACTGGGCTCAGTTGAAGTGTTTCTCAACTTTACTTCATATGTGACCTTTTAAAAAAACTTCATAGTCCTGCAGACTTGCTTCCTTATGAAATCTAGAGCCATCCATAAATGGGGCTTCTTACTTTATTCTGACCACCGTGGCTCTACAGTATAATGAAACACAGAGGTAGATTTTGGGAAAGAAGCCAGGTATTGATTAGTTCTTTAGTTCTTATGTGCTGACTGCTAGGGGAATTTCTGAGTTTCACACAAATGAAAGTACCAGTTGTTTTTGGAAATAGTTGTAAGAGCTTTTTACAGATGATCTATCTATCAAATATTTCTCTCTTTCTCTTTCTCTCTCTCTCACACAAATGCATGTGTGCACACATGCACACACACACACACACACACACACACACACACACACACACATACACACAGCTGAAACACTTATGTGGACAACTTTGCCCTCAGCTATGTACGGGAATCCTCACCCACTATAGGTGACAGCAACGGGGGTAAATATGAAGTGAATGGAGCAGCCTTTCCTTATGTGCTCACAAATTGAGTTAAAATGTCCCCTTAAATATAAACTTTGTCATTTCCCTTCTATTGATTTTGTATAACTAGTTCAACATGACCAACAAAATAAATATCAGGCAATGACTGTTACCATTTGGATCTACTAGAGGTAATGAGTGAATGAATTTATTTACAGTTTGAGGATTGCATGGGGTTTCTGCCATTTAAAGGCAAAATATTTAGTACTTCCTTTAATGAATACATATAGATTGCCTATTATGTGCAAGCACTTTGATAGGTATTAGGGATAAAATTATGACAAAATATATATAGTCTCTACTCTTAAAGATTTTATTATTTTTTTGGAGAGACAGATATTAATAACCATTAAAATAAGTGCCAGGAACTGGGTGCCTGGGTGGCTCAGTCGGTTAAGCGGCCGACTTCGGCTCAGGTCATGATCTCGCAGTCCGTGAGTTCGAGCCCCGCGTCAGGCTCTGTGCTGACAGCTCGGAGCCTGGAGCCTGTTTCAGATTCTGTGTCTCCCTCTCTCTGACCCTCCCCAGTTCATGCTCTGTCTCTCTCTGTCTCAAAAATAAATAAATGTTAAAAAAAAATTAAAAAAAAAATAAGTGCCAGGAAGAAACATATAGAACACCATGGAGAAGAGGAGAATTTGGTCAAGTTTGGAGTTAGGGATAACTTAAATGAAGAAATGACCTTGAGTTAAGATGAGAATAATTCAGGGGTGCCTGGGTGGCTCAGTCAGTTAAGCATCTGCCTTCGGCTCAGGTCATGATCTTGTGGTCCATGAGTTCGAACCCCTTGTCAGGCTCTGTGCTGACAGCTCAGAGCTTGGAGCCTGCTATTCTGTGTCTCCCTCTCTCTCTGCCCCTCCCCTGCTCATACTCTGTCTCTCTCTGGCTCTCAAAAATAAATAAACGTTAATTTTTTTTAATTTTCAAAAAAAAAGAATAATTCATAATTAGTGAGGTAAAGCACAGGAGGAAGAACATGGCAGATAGAGTGTGCTTGAAGTCTCTGAAGAATGAAAAGAGTAGAATGCACAAAGAGAACCAAGGGAAGGTCATTGCAGCTGGAGTTAAGAGTGAAAAGGTGATATTAGTGTATAATGAGAACTGGGCAAGTATAGAGAGATGAGACCTAATACGACCTTGCGAGCCATAAAGAGAATTTTATGTAGGTGGAATGCATTGGGTTGATGCAATGAGTCAAAGTGTTTCAGTCACATGTTGTTTTGCTTCAAATGTGTAATCAATATGTTAACCAATTCAACTAGCTTTAATTAAGTTGCTATTATTATTATTAATTTCCGCACAATCTGTCAGATTAGCTATGTAGTTAATTCTGTCATTTGTGGTTGTCAAAACCACTTGTTCTACTGATTTTCACCCTGGGACATAGTGATTACCTAGAATATGGTCTGGTTAAGAAAATGCAACTTGAGCAAATATGCATTTTTGAAATATGTTTTTTTTCCATATTAGGAATTGACAAAAATCCAGTGAAATATAAATGTTCAACTTTATCAATAGATTTTAAAGCTAAGCGTCAAGGGGCACCTAGGTGGTTCTGTCAGTTAAGTATATGACTTCAGCTCAGGTCATGATCTCACGGTTCATGGGTTCAAACCCTGCATCAGGCTCTGTGCTGACAGGTCAGAGCCTGGAGCCTGCTTCGGATTCTGTGTCTCCCTCTCTCTCTGCCCCTCCCTTGCTCACACTCTGTTTCTCTCTCTCTCTCTCAAAAATAAATAAACACTAAAAAAATTTTTTTGGAATAAAAGAATAAAGTGTAGTGTGAAAAGCCTGAAATCAAATACATGTCAGATTTTGCAAAAAATTTATGTCTCCCTTTTATAATTATATTTTGGGTCATAAATCAGGACATTTTACCTTTAATTTGCTTATGTGTGCCTGGTATAAACATGTGTCATAGTTTTACTTTTCTCTTCTTTCCAGTGGTCTCTTTGACTAGACCAATAAGAGTGCATCAGCACCAATAAGAGTGCATCATCTGCAATTTAGCTTATTGAATATTCTCAGGGCTACGCAGGGGACATTCTTAGGATTTGACAGTCCTACTAAATACAGTTAATACAGAAAGAAATACTATAAGAACATGTTAGAATAATATAAATAAATAATGTCTTAGAGCACATTTCCACTGAGCAAGCATTTTAAAATATGTGATTTCATTTGAGTAGTTAACATCTCTGGAGATGTAGTAAGTGTCATTTCCATTTTATAGCCCAGGAAATTGAAGGTCAGAGGCAAAGTTCCTTGCCGAAGGACATCCAATGGTTGGCTTATGGTGAAATCTCTCTTTTGTTCTGTATCTCATTCTCCTTCCACTACTCCATATATATAAATTAGAGCCTGCAATACTGAACTTGTAGAGTACATTACACATTTAATTGCACATGGAATTACGTATTTGGCAGATTAGAGACCTTTCTCCCCTAACTTTCTAATATCGCAATTGTGGCAACAGAGAATATCTAAGGAATAGAACTCATCATTTCAAAGTAATACCTTTCCCCTTGATAACTCTTTCTTGTGTTTTTGAATATCTCCATATTTTATGGATGTTATAAGCCTCAGATACTGATGTGTTTTTTTTTTCATAACCAGAAATTATAAATTTTCCCCAAACATCCTCTAGTCTTTGTTTTCATGTTAGTATTAATGATGGGACTACTCCACCTGTCACTGAAGATTTCAGCCTTAGTTTAATTTTTGAGATCCCTTCTTAATTCTCTTTGACATACCGACTGGATTAATCCGATCACTTTTTTTTTTTTTTTTTTACTGTGTGACTTGATGCTGTTTCTCCCTCTTTCCTTTCTTAAATGCTAATCTAGAAACAGACACCAAGTTTGCATATATTTGTCTTCGCAGAATAGACTCAACTTCTTCTCCCATTCTTGTAATCTCCAACAAACTCATTGCTAGGGTTTTTCTTGTACTGGCTACATTTTCACATCTCACTGAAAAGGTTAGGCTGAATTCACGGAACCATATACTCAGTTGCATTAATGCATCATTTATACCCAGAACATCATCATAAAACGAGAAATTTTCTGTTAGGGGATTGATTTTCTGGTTACCCGAAGTATATTCCTTTATGTACCAACATTTTTTTCTTTTAACTATAACCTACATGTCCTCAAGCAGTGAAGCTAGAGATACCTGAGTTTTACAGACTTCTCTATTCCCCTCTGTTTATGTCCCATCTCCATTCCAAAGGGATCTAATACGGTATCCCACTACCCACAGAGATGTTGCATTCTTCCCAAACTCTGTTGGAGAGTCCAATTATGTTGTGCCCCTGGAAGTCCTTCCTCACTGGGTATGTGGCCCCTGACCCTGCTCCACTAGGCTCCAAATTTTAAGCCAGATGGTCACACCCCTATGCCATTGCTCCTGCAGCACAAAGTGGGCTCTGTCTTCTCCTGCTCCTTAGCCCCAGCCCCTGCCAGATGCTGCCACACTGGTAGGTCCTAGGGGTCCTGCTGGCACTCCGTGCTTCTCTTTTGAGTATTAAAATCTTTACTGCTACTGCTCCAGGGGCTCATTGGTAGCTGCCCATATATTCATTGTGCCAAAACCACGGGGTATGCTACGACAGAGGGGGGAACCCTAAAACAATAATGTTTGGGGTGAAATTTGTTTTACAGTTTAGTTGGAATAACTCCCTTATGTTTTGTATGTTGGTTTTATTTGCTTGTTTTGGTTTTTTGGGTCTTAGATTCAGGTCATCGATTTAATCACTGTCAGCACTGATCTGCTCAAAGTGCCTCTCAAATTTATTCATTTGTATATATACTCCTTTATCTCCATTACTCACTCCCACTCTCTGTTCTTGTCGTTGTGATTTTGAATGAATGTCATATTGTACCATATATTACAACTGTAGATTTTTATTTTTTCTCTTGTCACTATGCCTTCAAGTTAGCAATATGCATATCTAGTCGATTGCTTCTGACTGTTGCATGGTATCCCAGCATGTGTAACCACAGCATTGGGCCTATCCGCTTCCAGATTATAGGCAGCTTCTCACCGTCCCAAGTAATGCTGCAATTTATAGGAAGGATCATGGCCCTTTCTGGTCCTATGAGTGAATTGGAAGAATCCTGGGCAGTAGAGTATCCACACACTTCATTTAACTATGTGCTTTCAGGTTGCCCTCCAGAATAGCAACACCTGTCTGCACTCCCACCCCTGCTTGAGGATTTCCATCCATATCTACACTATGCTAACACTTGGAATGATCTGGTAAAGTACGGATGTTTTCCAGTGTTTGTGTCTCTCCTCTTTCTGGGAATAAGGTAGTACTTTACTTTCCCACCACTCCAAGTTAGATGTTGCAGTGTGACTCTATTTGAGCTATGGAAAATATACAAAAGTGATAAGAGAGTCGGTACCTCAATAATAAACCAGGTAAAGCTTATTATGAAGTCAGTTTCTTGTACCTGGCTACATATTTCTTTGATTTGAGCTTCTTTACATGACATACCTTCTAGGGAGTTGACATTGTGGGATTCCTCAAACATTCCCCAGATATATCCAAATATCCTTGAACCCCTAGCATTAGACCTGGCTCAAGATGAGATAGATCCCTGTTAGAAACATCTACAACATGCCCACATTTTTTTTTCGGGGGGGGGGAGCTTTTCAGATAGGCCTTCTTGAGTATTTTCTAAATGGGAAAATGCATCATTTAGAACATCAGGTACTGCAACATATTGTATTGGAAAGCAGCGCGACCTTATGCTAAATGAGCCAGAGGAGGATGCTACTTGAGATCTTACATCTGCTTTTCTACAATGATCTGTTCTCTCTTATTCTCTCACTTTGAAGATACTCTTCCCCTTCTCAGTGGCTTTCTCTTTCAGGTGCTCCTCTCCCAGGCTGTAACCCCCAAGAAGGCGGGAACAGTAGCTGTTTTTGTCACCTGTGCACACTTACTCTGTGCCTTTCCCATTGCATGAGCTCAATTAATCTTTTTGTGTTTGTTGTTTTAAATTCGATAGGATTTGTAAAATGTAGGAAGCAAGATTCTTGTCACTGGGCCTGAGACAACTGTAAATATTTTTTAAGGAAGGGACCAAGGGAACACCTATAAATAAACTAAAGAAGCTTTAGTGTCAAAATTTAGTAAGCCAATTTTGATTCGTTAAGGATCTTTTGTGCTACTTGGTTTTTAAATTACTCATTATCAGGACGCCTGGGTGGTTCAGTTGGTTGAGCATCTGACCTCGGCTCAGATCATGATATCACGGCTTATGAGTTCGAGCCCAGCATCAGGTTCTGGGCTGACAGCCCAGAACCTGGGGCCTACTTTGGATTCTGTGTCTCCCTCTCTCTCTCTCCCCCTCCCCTGCTCATGCTCTGTCTCTTTCTCAAAAAGTAAACATTAAAAAAATTTTAATAATAAATACTCATTATCAATTCTGTTTCAATGAGTTGAGTTCAAATAGTCTTTGAAATAAATGCTATTATTAAAGGGTTTTTTTAAATTATTGTTTAGTAAGTCAAGAGATCAACATCTCTGAGGTATTTGGGATAAAAATCTTTTAGAGAAGACATCAGAATACATATATTTTTCTGAGCCTATGAACATATCTATCAATCATCTATAATAGCAAATGTCTACATTAGATCATTCTTCCTCACATGTGCAATTGATTCTATAGTTGTATTTCAAAAGCTTTTAATTTTTTTGAAAGCCTCAAATTTAAATATTCACAGACAGATATTTTAAAATATCCAAAATGCCTGACTTTTTAGTTGTATAGATAAAATATCCAGATGTGTTGGTATCTAGGGTCTACTTTGGAGGGAAAAATGTGCTAAACTTTCTTTTAAGAAGGAAAAATTATTTTTACATAGCACACAACTGAATACATTTTAATATATAAGCAAAAAAATATTTTAGATAATACTTGTTTACCCACTTGAGAACCACTATTAACTTCATATTCTTAGAAGTCATTATTTTAACAGTTGTTCTTCTCAAAGTGTTCAGTGTGTTTCTATATGAAATGTTGTGTTTTTTTTTAAAGTTCAAATCAGGCAAAAGGAGACCAGCCAAAGTGTCAAGAGGGGCTATACAAAAATAGCAAGTTTTTGTTTTACATGTAAAGGTGTATCTTACCAACTTTAACTTCATGTGGGGTATATTCTGTGGAAGGTTAAGGTAGGAGAGGATTAGTCAAGAGCAGCAAACTGGATTCACTCAGCTCTCAGAACAATAGGGGGATCAGCTATGCACCTTCTTGAGCCCAGAGAATGGGGGAGAATTGGTCCCAAGGTGCCAATGACAGCCAAGAAAGGTCTGCAGTGTGGCTTTTAAGGTGAAAAGGGGGCTTTGCAGGCTCACAGCAGTGGCCTGCTTTGACCTGTAAAGCAAAAACAAGGATTTTCTCTGGGTTTAGGAACTTAACCAAGGCCAGAGATGAGCCAAGACTAGAACTCATTTTCTGCCTCCCTCTCAGACTTTCTCTGCAGCACTTTGCCTCTGGGCCACATTTATGTAACTCTTTTCTTTTTGGCTTTATGGAATAATTTTACATTGCTGCTTCTTCAGACTCTGCAAAAATAATCTTTTCTGACCTATATTTGTTTAAAATATATCGCATTCAGAGAGAAAGAAGCTTCATTCAGACAGAATTCCTTCAGGGGCACCATTTAACACAACCCACACTAATATCCATAATAGAAATTTCCATAGTTCCATCCAGTCTGTTATATACTTATGATAATAACCAGAGGTGTCCATCAGCTTAAGTTTTTATAAAAGGCAGCAAAAGCATTTGTTAAACAAAATTAACTCATACACCATAATAAGAAATATATGTAGTTTACGATACGGAATACTCTAAAATAGATGCCTGATTTTCTAAGACCATTGTCCATTCCCCCACCAATAAGTAGAGGAGAGTAACATGTGACCAGAGGAGTGACAGAAATGTCCACTTAGCTTGAGAGAGCCTTCCTGTGAGTGATTCCCTCCTTCATTCCAGCTTACATCTTCCTTGGGCTATCTACTTGCTGATTCAGGGTATCCCTTACTAAGCCTAATTCTTTTTTATGACCTAGTCTCAAAGTACCAAATTTAAATGCAAAATTTGTATGTTTTGATTTCCACTGGAAGCTTTGTTTCCTTCTAATACATTCTACAAAATGTTGCAAAAACTGTGAGGTTTCAGCTGTCTGTTTCTCTAAGAATTCCTAGTCTCAGTTTCCTTTGCTGGCTGCATTCTCTTTTAGGTTTATTATTTCTGATGAGAATGCTGTTTTAAATGTAATTTGCCTGGAACAGTTCCCACCAAAAATGAATCTCCCCATTGTGCAAAATATAGCCACTATTATGTTTCTTTTGTATCCGTCTAGCAGCAGTAGCTCAGAAGTAGCTCCAAGGAACTGATGGTTTAATCATTCTTTATCCAATATCATGTCAGTTACACTAATATAATTGTTTTTCTCTCAGAGAGCCCTCTAACATAATCCACATGCTTGCAGCAGCTGCTGTAAAGGCAGTATCTATACACCATCATGCATTTGATTAAAGAGTGGGGAAATCATTATAAAACCAAAAATAATCAGCTTTATGTTTTGGAATTATTTATGAGTTTATATGCCTTCCTAAGTGATTTGAGGTTAGATATAAAATAAAGGTGGCAATGTTTAATGTTCAGTTTAGGATAATTGAGTTAAGTGAGTATAATGCGGCCAAAAGGAGTCAATTCAACAATCATTTTTCAAGTGTATAATATATGCAAGGAATCCTGGGAGTTACAATGGTGATCAAAACCTGGTTCTTTCTTCTAAAGAATCTAAAACTAGAAAGGACGAAAAGTTATGTATGCAAATAACTAAGCGTTATAAACGAAAGGTTCTAGCTGTGGCCTAACCTCTGCTTACTGCTGCATTTGTACTCCCTTGGGTAGTTGGAATGGAATTAACAGAACTTACTTTGCACCATTTGACGTGAGGGATTGGGGCCAAAGGAGCAGGAAGGAGCTGATGCAGGCTCTCATATTCTATCAGGTGGAGATGGAGGAGGATGGGGCCGAGTCAACAATGGGTACCAAACAGAATATGGTTAATGCTGTGTGGTAGCAAAGATGACAATGTGTGAGTTCAAGTGAGAACCTTCTGAAATTCCTCAGAGTGAACCAGGGGATTCTTTGAAGGGATCACCACAGTCTGCTAGCTAGCAGGGGTGGGTGATATGATTATTACTGCTACCAGTGTGGTCCCTTTTATATGGCCAGGATGGTATAGCCTTGCAAGACCTGCCTTTGATAACTGGAAGATAAAAATAAGTTCCATGAGAGCAGGTGCCCAGCCGGGCTTGTTTATAATGCCATACCCAAAAGATCTAGGGATGTATTGGGAAATATGAAATATTTCCATTTTGGTGTTGTGCTGGGTACATGAAAAATTGCAGTGGGGATAATATTAGAATGACCAGATGGAGACAAAGCATGGAGAGTGGTAAATGTCATGGCAAAGACTTGAGATTTATTTTGTAGTAACTGATAGCTGTTGAAGATGTTGAACTGGAAGGTGAGGGAAGAGGTCTGGGTTCCTTCGGTCTGCCACTTCTTAGAGCTTACGCGTTGTTTCACTCTGCATTAAATGTAAATAAATGCACAGAAGAAGGAATTGAGTATTTCAGTCATGACATGTATATTACACGGAGAGAGCCATTCTTTTCTCAAGTCAGAGGTATAAGTCCTGGGAAAACTAATGTCAATGATCTTGCTTTGTCTTAGTGAACAGAATGTAACTTTAGAAAGAGAGTCAACCTTTGTCTCTTTAAAAATCTACAAGGACTCAGATTCCCATGTTTTTCTAGGTATGCGACTGGAATTTGTTAAATGCTAGGATGTCTTAGCCAATAAGATTGAGCTGTTTGACTACTTTCAGGATTACTGTAGTCAGTTAACATCTGCGGAGAATAATTACAAAACAGCCTCCATAGGTATAGGAGCTTCTATTCTCAAAATGAGTTGTCTCAAAATTTTTTTAAAGGTAAAACAGTAAATACAACCATCATTCATATTTCCATTTTGCGCCAGCTGATGTTGTGAACAAATTATATCTATATTAAATACTCTTACGGCTGAAACAAAAATGGATCTCATGTTCTGGATTTTCCTCTCTGCCAGTTTGTTTTGTTTTATGTATTTATTTAAAATCTGAATGTGTGCTAATGAAGTTACATTTATATGAAAGTACATCAAGTTTGTGTCAGAACAATCAGCTGAAATGTGAAAATTAGGGCAAATTGATCACTAAGTTATATCGGTTATGGCACAGTGTCATAGGAAGAAAATGAGCTTTAGAGTTCTGCCTTGCAATCTGAATTTCACCACTTATGAGCTGTGGGTCTTTGAGAAAGTCATTTAATTTATTTGGGCTTCAGAATATCGCCCATAAAATTGAGATAAAAATGCCTATTAACCAGATTTTCATGATGAATAAATAAAATGTGGAAAAATATTTTGCATACGGGCTGGCTCATAGAGACTCTAGACAAATTTAGTTGTCATTTTATGCTCTTTCCGTTCTACATCAGATAGCTGTTTTGAATATTTTAAAATTGAAAGCTACTGGAGTTTCTTTTTTCTTACCAACATTTATACACTGTGTTGTTTATTTGTTACTGCCACCAAATGAATTTGAAGCAGCCTACATTATTAAAAAACAGAGGCAACACAATTATTTTAAAAAAATTAAATGAACATACAAAATACATCTCACCATCAAGATAGGAAAATGAATGATACGAATTAATAACTGAAGTTCTTCACCAGAGCTCTCAAAACCACACACTATATACAGAAAACAGACCTTGCTCTGCTTATTTCACATTTCACATTATCACATAGCCTTCGCTGCAGTCAAACAAAACCACTTAATACTCACTGTATAGCTCGTTTACTTTTCTTCTATCCGAAATAGATTTTACCTTCAATAAAAGTTAAGCCAACCCTGTCTCCCCCACAGCACCCGGCGTAGTACCTTCCTCTTTTTGTTGTTCATTGTCTATTATTGAAGTTATAATGAATGGAAATGCAAACCTAAATTTTTCTCTGAGTTTCCTGACAACCAAGGGGGAAATGTTAAATAATTTAGGTGTCTGCTAAGCATGTCCATGATAAAGCGTTGTAAAGTCATCTGGAAAGATAACATATTTTACTTTGATTTCTGTGATGAACTTATCTCAGAGACCAGTATGTAAAGTTTTTTACATGATAATTGGATATTAAGTGAAAACATAGTTCTCCAAAAGATTAAAAATTCTTCGTTAAAACTGGACATACACAGGGTGCCTGCCTGGGTGGCTTGGTTAAGCGTCTGACTTCAGCTCAGGTCATGATCTC